>NC_136485.1:24429160-24481660 GCF_053919585.1 Euprymna scolopes
AACATTAGTGACTTTAGGTATTTTATTATTATAGAAAAAAAATAATTAGGACACCCTCTGAAAGAAACATGTTTCTTATCGTCAAACAATTTCAGTTGAATTAAATCGGTCGGTTTAGCTCTGTGCATTTATAATCATATAGCGTTTAGATCACTGTCTGAATGACGTAAAGAACTTTTAAAATTAAAATGTTTAAAATCAACGTTATTTAACCCGGTTAATATTAGCCGAATGGATACGTTCTGTGCTAATCGTGCCAGAGATGGCTCCTGTTGCCGAGTTCGAATATGTCGATGTGTGTTAATCGTGACACCCTGCACTGAAAATTCCCGAAAGAATAGACCACTAGTATATACAGGTATGTAATTTTTATAGTGAAAAAATACTAATATATACACCTATGTATAAGTATATATATATATATATATATATATATATATATATATATATATATATATATATATAGTTATATATATATATATATGTATGTGTATATATATATATTTGTATATATATTTATATTTATATATATATTTACATATATATACACATATGCATATATATATTTATATATATATATATTTATATATATACACATATGTATATATATATGTATATATATATATATATATATATATATATATATATATATATATATATATATATATATATATATATAGTTTTCTACATTTCTGCAGATGGGGCAACACACATAGGACTACAGCGCGTAGAATAGATGAAACACAAAATATAATTGAAAAAGATATTGCACCTATCTCGATTAACTCTTGCTAGCACTCATAGAAATAAATATATAAAAACCAGACCGTGCCAAAAATAGCCTATACCCAAGATGCCAATGCTAAAATTAAAAGAAATCTTTATTACAAACTTTTACATAATGTTAAATGTTTCAAAAATCCGTTTAAAATAAATCATAAATAATATAATTTTGTCATAGCTGGTCTTTAATACAAGAAACGTGTAATATGTCTACTAATAACAAACATCTAATGAATCGATGATGAAATTTTTATAGTAATTGTCATGTTTACATATTTCATAATATACAGAATAAAATACACAATGAATAGTAATAATTCTCTTCAAGATAATGTATATTTGTCAGGGAGCAATATAGTCTAAATATTTTTTTTTAAATATTGTTACTAGTTGAAATTATCAAAACATATTTTAAAACATAAATTATAAATACGAAAATAAAATCCTCCCGATAGTGTAATATAAATACCTGTAAGCGCTGCCAATATTACTATGCATCCATAAAGACGTAAATCTTCTATTCGCAAGTCAGTCTAAACTATTGCATCATAGGAGGTTTATAGACGATGTATACAAAAACAGTGTTATTAGTACTTTTCTCACAATTGCTAGATATTATTGATTTATCACAAAAATATTATCGCTTACTAAATATTTTCAAACACTATGATAAACAAAATCCACTACAGAGTCATGGGGGTTTATACTAAAGTGACGACGATCAGGTTTTATTAAATTACAATATATAACACGTACATTCATACACATTAAACTAATTTGTTGAGACCAAATATAGTAATATATACAAAAAATAATTACACCTTCACTTACCATTTGTTAACAACATCAATTTTACTCGAAAATATATTAAACACTGTAATTATGATCAGCCTATCAGTAATACGTGTAGTGAAACACGAATTGTAAGAAACGACTATGTTCTATGTAGATTTATTAAACTGTATGCGTATGGCAATCTCTCTCCTATAAGAAAGCAACAAAAATATTCTACCTCTGCAGTGCAAAACAAACTTATGCTCTCGAGATCAACATCACGTAAGATAGCCTGGATATGTTATTTTCAGAATAATGTCGCAGTTATACAAAAACAAATACATGGCTCATATAGTCATCGAGTGCTGTCTACATTTTAATAGGGATAAACACAAATTATCAGACACATACGGATAAACATATTGAGATGCTTTATATTATACTTCATCACACCTTAGAAACATCGACAGTGTCATCATAATATTCTATTGCATGAAATTACGAGATTTACAAAAACAGGAAATACAGCAATTATAACTCTGAACACCTACACTTGAAGGCTGAGTAAAGATTCCACACAAAGCAACCCATAGTGATTCAAGACGAGCAACTTGTCCAACAATATTTTTCTCAACGAATATAAATTGTGTACAGCGAGGTCCAAGGCCTATTTGTTAATCAGTACTTTTGCAATTATTTTTGTTAATTTTTATTTCATTACGTCCTGATTTCAAAAGCTATTTAATTCATTTTTTTTATTCTCAACAATAGGTATATATACTTATGCGCATAATATTTCATTTTGTCTTATTTTAAATTAGCCACTCATGTATCCTTTGTAAGTAGAATATTCTATATAAGCTTAACTAATGAAACCGGCGCACATTTCCAAAAGATATATTCATTCAATCAGAATTATACGAAACGCCTAATATTGCTCATATTTAAGATACTGTGTTCAACTACAAATTGATTCTAGATTTTAAATGCCCCACAAATGGGGAAAATAATGAGATTATTATTTTTTCTGTAATCGAAAAATATAACATATTTGTCGATTTTCAACTTAAGCCTATCTTTTAATCGCGTTCTGTACGAGTTTTGCATATAAATGGCGATACATGATGTTTAGATTAAAAGTGCTAATGTAATATTGGTATTTACTTCGGTTCTTTTATTGAACTCAGTCTATTTATTCAATTTGTTTTACTGTATTTAGACAGATATTATATATGCTTAGTAAATTAATATTTCAACAAAGAATTACCCTAATAAATATGCACAGAATATTGTTTGAGATTGTTCCTTCCTGATAGACAAAAAGACGGTTAGATCGATGTTTATGAAAATTCACAAAAATACACGGCAAGAATCTGATATTATTCTTAGGTAGGATTGCTAACAAATTGTTTTGATTAGTGATTTGATTAGTGTCGATTGTCGATAATCGCAAATATTCGTTGAAATAAGGAACATGCAATTTTGACTTTATTTATCACCTTCGAAAGTCTTACACCACAAATGCATTTAAGAAGTTTTATTAACACAGAAGCAGAAAGGTCAAACATATAAAATCAATAGTAGCTTGTTTGATACGGCACCTGTCAATTGGAAATGGACTTTTCGATTTAAAACAAAATGTAACTTCATATTACATGTTTCATAATAAACAAATATAGAAGCATTTATCGCAGCACAAGCAAAAAGGCAGCCATATGAATAAATAGTCAAGCCCTTCATGGCCGCCAGAAATATTTAAAACCACAATTGTGCTTTGCGTTCAGTAATGGATCATTGGCTAAGCTTTCGTCGATATCGCGAGTTGTTTCATCGGATTTTCTCTCTAGCTTTAATTGAAATATAAAAGATATGCGAATTTGATGTTTGCATCTTGTATTAAACGTTCTGATATGAATATCCGGTTCTTTTTAAACGATTTTAATTTAAACGCTTAGATGGATCGAAAAATAACGAATTTAAATGATATGTTAATTAATAATAACTAAAACTTTATCGAAAATACATAATCTGTAATCCAAAGTAATTTTTTCTCAGAATTTACTTGTCAATCTAATAATAATTTTAACACTCATTCCATACCTTCTACTACTTCGCTTTGAAAATTGCAAGTCTTCCAATTACACTAGCTTGCGAAATGGAAGTAAAAAAAAAATATCGACTTCAGACTGCTTAAATAGAATCAACGTTAGGTATTATGGTCCGCTGCAAGAATTATTAAAATAAGAACGTGCCTACGATAAAGATCGATAAAATTATATAGGAAAGTCTCCTTATCGAATACACTATAATAAACACATATAAACTGAATTTATTTTAATAAAATGAAATTAGTTCAGAAGAAGAAGTTACACGCAGTCATAACCGATGATGATAGTTGATAATCCGGTGTTTGGAAAAAAATAGTTTCGATAATAATTATATTATTCTTTCTTTTATGGATCAACTATATACCCTAAACCGTAATACAATTACCAAATTATTTCTCTATCATACACATTCTTTTCAGCAAGTTATTATTAACGTTTTTTTACAAATTCTCTGCTTGAATTTAAGATATTAATTGCTTTTTTTCCTTGGTAATAATACTTTACGGAACACTCGTCGTACAATAGCACAATAAGACATGATTTGTATTCAGTATTTTATAATTGATAACTAAAATAAATGTAATAAAATCACAAGCCGTAGTGTTTTTCGTCAAAACATTCGTTTTGTTTAATGTATTTGTATACTTCAAGGAAGGAAACTATAAATGCAGATATTTACATATTAAACGGTGAAGACGCTTCTTGATATTTTCCCACAGATGTTCAGATCTATGTTCGTGGAGTGTACGTTTAGTTCTAGTGACACGCAGAAGGCAATTATCATTGTTGTCAGATGTTGTAGTTAAACGCATATTTGTTACATAGTTGTTATAATATGATCCTCAATGAAAGCTCAGTTGATAACCTTCCATAAGCAACGTTTTTCATGTAAGAAAGATGCAGTAGGGAGGCGATACTCTCATCGCCTACTAAATTATGAAGACGGTGCTTGATTCTGTAAAGTAAGACGGAACTCTTTAGAGATTCCCCCCCAAATGTGTTAGCAGTACTTTTTATTGGGGTGTACTTAACCTAGGAACTAAGGTATTTTCTAAAGAGATAGCAGGATTCTGCAGCCATTTTGTCTGTCTTTTTATTCGGCAGTGAATGTTGGTCCTAAAGGTTTGTCAAGACTTTCTCAAGATTAGGCCAGTTCATTTCAATTCAGGATAGGGGAGTTAATGGTTAAGACACATACTTTTTAAGGGGCCCATAAAATAAAATATTATTTTCTTATCAATATTGTACAACACGCCCAAGGTTAAAAGACGAGTAAGACAGATCCTGAAAAATCTCGGCTTTTGAGGTAGTTTCTTTCGAATAATATTAAGATGCGATTTGGAATATATTTGATGAAACATAGGAAAAACTTCGTGCTTTAAATTGATCCATGAGTAAGGCAAGCGTGCATAAAGTAGACTTCAAGTTCCGCATCTCATCACCTACATTATATACCTGTTGTAGATTTAGTATTTGACGGTTCAGAAAATATTTTTAGAAAAATAGCTAGATAATTTGTGAAGTAGGTTTATACAAAAGCCAATCTTATATTGTGCCAAGAGCTTTTGCATCAAACGCGAAGCTACAATTAAATGATTCGCAGATCATGGAAGATATTACCATCCTGATATCAACTGTTTATATCTCAGAATGAAAAATGATTGTGTTGCCGAATATTAGTTTTCGCGCGAAAGACCTGGACACACAATATTTTAAATAATAATAATAATATTAATAATAATAATAATAATAATAATAATAATAATAATAATAATAATAATACTAATAATAATAATAGAATTACAATAACATAGACTTTCGCTGGCGAGGACCTCTATTGACCGTAACCAGTTATACAGGCCTTTTGAAATTTTCGTCTCTATTTTTCTAGTTATGTACTGAATATTTGTTAATGAAAACTATATGAAATGTGTTCCTTATTAAATTTTAAAGATGTTCTATTCTTAAAGAATTTTAAAATAGTTTATCTAAAAAAGTTATTTTAAAGTGTTTGTTAAAAAAATTAAGATTTTCTTCTTATTCAGACCTGTATTACAAAGAGGGTGTTGCAACAAGTTAGTTGTTTGAGGAGAAATACAACCTAAAGCAGAGAGAATATTCAGACCTGTAATGATACAAAGAGGGGGTTGCTAAAATGAGTTGTGGTGTAAGCAGAAATACAAACTGAAATAGAGAGAAAGAGAGTTTTAAAATATAATTTTAAAACGAAAGGATACCAGTTAGAAAAGCATTTCATCCAAGTCATGAAAATTATGAAACAAAATGTTTTTTTAATATTGGCTTTAAAAATAAAGGTACAAGATTCAATTTGAAATTAATTTATCTTCAAAGTTCACTTTTATAAATTTAAAAAAGTAAGGTATAAAAATTTAATTAATAAATCAAAAAATTACCTTGGATTTATTTTATATAATGTACATTTTGATGCAATTTAAAAACGTTATATTTCATATAGCAATTAATGATATAGATAAAAAAAAAAATGATTTTTTTAGAAGTGCAACAGAATGTGCATTGGCTATCTCAGATGCTAATTCAAACACCTCGGGGTCGTTTATTGTGGTTGAAATGAAATATATGAATTTGTTCAGAACCCTGTTTGTTATGCGACTTTTCTCAGCAAGTTAATTTTTTACAATATGAACAATATAATCTCTAGCGCGTTCTATCAACTATTTTGTAGTGGTTGCGAGCATTCCTAACATGTATTTCGCTTAAACCAATACAAAATATGATTACTCTGTGCAATAGTAGCAGTGCATTCAGAGCTTTACCACGTTTTGCTATTTTTTTCTGTTGAGTATTTTGGAGGATATGCTACTAGAAATATCAACGGTTAGTATACCTGTAAATCAAATGATATAGAGAACAAGTATTTGAATATGGGTCGTAGTGATATTTAAGATATAAAAACTGAAAAGTTAGGCATCGCGTAGCGATACATGGTACGATGGAAGGAGCACATGACCTTTTATTAAACTTTGTTTTACTCCGAATGAGTAATACCGAATTGTTAAAGAATGTCAGCTGAAACCAACCGTAAGATGCTTACACTTCTGGGAAATATGTTATTACAATCAATTGCTCACAAGCTAACACATTATTAATAAAGACTTAATGAGGCATTATTATTTGGTGTGTTAGTATTTTTTTCTTAACGAAATATTAACTTTAAATGATTTTATCTTTGTAAATTATCCAAATCACTACTACTTATTTTGACAGGATTTTAGATCTAGGGTTAAATATTGTGGCGTTTGTATTTCAAGTTTATCGAAATATTTTTAGTAAATATGCGTTTCAATTACAAATACTGGATCAGTAAACCACACAGTAAACAGGGTGTATTGTTTTTATTTAAGGTAATATACTGTTGTGTGAGTAAAGTCGGATTTCATACATAGTTTTTGCAAATTACTCTGAATTAAAACATAAGTAGCTTAATTGACTCTATTTACTCCGTCTCTTTATATTGATTTGTACGAAATCTGAAACAGAAATATTAGAGTCACAATTTATATTTATTTATTATAACTGTAATTGATCTCCCGGATATTTCTGTTTCTCATGACATGTATTTACCAAATTTGTGGGATTACTATTTTAGCATTATTTGTTGAGTAACTTTAGTTATAATATGGAAGTTAATTGTATTTTCTTGATAAAACAGAAAAGAATCCATTACTAAGTTCCGTTTTTAATGTTTATGCTTTCGTGTTAAGCAATTAGATAAAATGCATGGGCACATAAGATTTTTGTTCATCTTTAAATACGTAATATTTGCACTTTTAATTCATATAATTAATATATATATATATATATATACATGTACATCTACACAAACAACCACACACACACACATATACATATATATATATATATATATATATATATATATATATATATATATATATATATATACCTATGAATTCTTTTGTGTGTATTGATATTCATATTAAAAACACTTTTTCTCTTAGTGTTTATTTGCTTTCCCACCAAAGCAAAATGTTACACGAGGTCGTTCTAAAGTCAGGTTAAACAAGCCCACCGAAACAAAGGGAAAAGAGATAATCTGTTTGGGTCCAAAAATAGTAATTATCCCAGTATAGAGGGTTTCCCCTCCATTAACTGCGACAAATTACCTTAAGTGCAGCATATGCAGGACAGATACTACACTTTGATCTCGGCCCGAAGGCTAAGAAGAACAGGGTATTTATTGGCTCCCCCACCGAACAATTGAGGCACAAGGCCGATTTTTAATGTGAGGAGTGGAGGGGAAATGGGGACCAACTCCACGTGGAGTAGGGGAGCTGGATAGTGACAATTGGTAGGAAGGGGTTCCCCTGGATTTACCAATAACTTTTATGTGGGGTTGCCTCCACATATGGTCTGTGCTTGTAGTATCTGCGGGAATAAATACTACACTTTGATCAAGGACTGAAGGCCAAGAACAACAGAAAAGAGGGATGTCACACTGTGCAAATTAGCCACTAGGCCGTTTTTTTAATGGGAAATGGGAACCAGCTGCCCAGGGGAGTAGAGGAACTGGATAGTGACAATTGGTATGAAGGGGTTCCTCTACATTGACCAATAACTTATATATGAGGTTGCCCCCACATATGGTTTTTGCTTGCATTAACTGCCGGAACAGATACTACACTTTGATCCCAGTCCGAAGGCCAAGAACAACAGGGTATTTATTTGCTCCCCCACCGAGCAAAATAGGTACAAGACCGATTTTAATGTGAGGAGTAAAGGGGAAATAGGGAACAACTCCCCGGGAAGTAGGGGAGCTAGATAGTGACAATTGGTATGAAGGGTTACCCCTACATTGACCAAGGTCTTATATGTGGGGTTTCCCTCACCTATGGTCTTTGCTTGCAGTATCTGCCGGACCGAAGGCCAAGAACAACAGAAAAAAGGCAAGCCGCTTTTCTATTTCTTTAAGGTATTTTATTCCCCACGAAAGCTAATTGGGCACAAGGCCGTTTTTAATGTGTGGGTAATCATCTCCCCTAAAAGTAGGTTAAAATAGGGACACTCTGGTTGTGACCAAAGATAATTATTGTTCCAGTATATAGGGGTTTCCCTACATTGACTGGTACAAATTATCTTAAGGTGCAGCATCTGTAGATACTACACTTGATCCTGGCCCGGAGGCCAAGAACAACAGTAAAAAGGCAAGGCTCTTTTCTATATATTGTATTTATTTGCTTCCCCAAGAAAGCAATAAAGCATAAGGCCTTTTTTAATGTGGAGTAAAAACCAGCTTCACTAAAATAGGCAAAGCAGGGCACGCTGGTTACCAAAAATAATAATTGTCCCAGTATAGAGGGTCCCCCTCCATTGACTGGTACAATTTATCTTAAGTGCAGCATCTGCAGAAAAGATACTACACTTTGATCCCGGCCAAAGTCCAAGAACACCAGAAAAAAGGCAAGCCTTTTTTCTATTTATGTAAAAAGAAAATACAAGTTTCTTATATATGGTCTGTGCAATTGCATTCATTATCGAAAGATCTAGCTGATTTGCATATTCTTTTAAACCTTAATTTTAATTAATTCCCTATTAGGTGTTTCGGTTGTCTAATCGGATAATCATCTTTAGTAAACTACTAAGTATAATTATATTCATGCAGATACTCTACAGGATTTATACTTGCATAATATTTGCGTAAAAAGCTTATAGTAAACAAAAAAACATGTGTCCATATATATTCATGTATACATATATGGTTTTGTTTAACAAATTTGGCATACAAAACTCTTCCTAGAGTTGTTGGTTTTGCGATATGAAACGGCATATATATACAGAATAATTTAATCAATGGAAAAATTTATATTCAGGGTTAAGCCCGGAAAAAATTGGTGCAAAAGTGTGAAAACCTTTAAAAAATGAAATTGGTCAGGTGAAGGTCGAACGCCGGCATTACGAATGCGTAATGTTGTAGCTATTGGTTCATGTTTAATTGCAGTACTTATGTTTTCATAGCTCACTCATTGACGGCAGAGGAAAAATAAATCGTGAGTTGAACGTTTTGGTGGAACATGAGTCATTTTTTAAAATACTTTTTTAATCATTACAATATATTGCATCAAATCTATCTATCTATCTTTACATCTATAAAAGTGGAAATGCCCGTCTGTCTTTTTTCTATGGAAGTTAATGAAGACTATCATAGAGAAAGGCATTACTTTACATATTCACAATTTTAAATATATACATATACACATAACATATATATATGTATATATATATATATATATATATATATATATATATATATATATATATATATATACACGCACATATAAGAATATTTTTACATTGGAATGTAAAAATTCTATAATATTTTCAAGCATAATTAACGACACTATTGAAAAATATTATATTTGCGTACAAAAACTCTTCCTATGTTTGAGAATTTAACTAGGCTCCACTCGCATTCTTCGTTAAAATAGAATAATGATTATCAGAGAATATCCAGCCACATTTTTATATTTTAAGTTCTACATAGATTTTTCAAACATTCATTATAGAAGCGCACGCCACGCAATAACTCACACACACACACCCACACACGAACACACACACGCACACACACACACACACATATATATATATATATATGTATATATATATATAAAATGTTTTAATTAATTTACAATAGTCACCGTTAGTTGACACGATTTTGATATTCGCCATTTGTTCATAATGACGTATTTTATTTAACTACATTTTGTATTCAATATTAAAGGATATACCTGTTCAAATTTAAATTGTTTTTTTACATTTGTCAAAAAATATCGCCTCTCTTCTAGAACCTTTTCTAATATGAGAAATCATATTTTTTATCCTTGTTTTTTCAGGGAAATCCATTCTTAATTGATCAATTGTTTTTTTTTTATTATACAATCTAATCAACAGCTTTAATACCTAAATCCGCCATTTAATATATTATTTAAAATATACTTTTTGAAATTGCATCAGGTCTTACAGTAAATATTTGTACCAACCAATACATTTATTGTATATCATTTTAAAAATGTGATCATGTTTGTTCTTGTTAAGGTTTTCATTTGAAAATATTATTTAAAATACATTTTAGACTCCTCGCAATTTTAATAATGTATAGAATTTTAATCTTCGTAATCACCCATCAGCTTAATTCTTATTTTGTTTAATGCAGCAGGAACACTACATAAAACATTTATCTGGATTTTCTTACAAATGATCAGGTAAACGTGTTAACTTCCTGTATACATGATATTGCATTTATAATGTTATGTATTTGCAATTTTTTCATCATCTTTTCACAAAAGATCTCATTACTTTTTAATACCTGACATTTCGACACGTGTTATTTATACTACAATTAAAGATCTAAATAACGAGTAAATAGCGAGAAGTACAAGTTGATAATGATGTATGATTTTGTATATTTACTGGTTCTATTTGAAAATACTCTGTATTTGAAATTGTTTATTGATTTTCAGTACACGTTAAACTTGTAATACGATATGTAGTAAATAGTTTAAAATTGAAGAGATTTCCCCGTTTTAACTAAAGATCGCTAATGTCATTGAAAGGAAGTTGAAGCTGAAATTCAACTCAATCTAACATGTCCACAGTATACGCCGAATATGGCAGTAGTGAAAAAATATTTCCATGATTGGCACGTGGATTTCGCTTTTGATTCTGTATTTTTTTCGGAAGTGTTGCTATATGAACGTGGGTTTTACAAGGCATAAACTGTAAGCGTCCTCCACTTTGCTGCTGATTAAGAGTTAGAGGGATAAATATGAATAGAATTTTTTCAAAATATTTCAGAAAATTAATTTCGTACATTAAAAAAGCTAATATTTAAGATGTGATACAGGAGTCTTCATCGTCCACATATTGTTTAATAAACCTGATTGTCTAAATGATTAAAATGATTAAAGCGATTAGATTTCTGATATCATTCGCAATTATTAGGCCAAATAAAAATATTGTAGATTCGAATTAAAACATGTTATATGTCTGTTGAAAATAAACTTGTAAATACAATCAATGCTCGTATCTTATAATTTTAATAGTACAATAGTTTACCCTGATAAATTACCAATGTTGAAATACAACTGTGTTAGAAGGAAATGACACTTGCAAATATAAACACATAAATTATGTTTTTAAAATTTATAAAACTATGTTTATATACAATGTCAGCTTTATTTATTAGGACAGAAAATATCATTATAGAAGTAGTTTCTGAAGAGGTAGTTTCTTAAGACTGCAGTATTCCCCACTATGTAAGGGCTTAAAATAGATATATATGCATGAACTATAAATAAATGTTTTCTTGATAAATATTAAAGGTCGATTTTGTGATATGACTTAAAATAATGCATCCACAAAACGCATGTAAATAAAATAATATTAAGATATTGTCAAATAATTATTCTCAGCATTCAAATTTATTTATAAAATTGAATAAATTCTATAAGATGTTTAATTTTATGTATACATATCGTAAGTGTTCTTTTCTAAAGATGATACTACACGAAAAAAGTTTTCCTGCGTTTTAATACTATAGAGGATTAAGATTCAATTCTAATATATTACTCACGATTCATAATTTTATTGTAATACATTACTTTTAATGAAAGTGATACAATATAAGTAAATTTCCTGAGAATTTGTACATATTAGAATAGTAAATTTATCATCGGATTCGTTTGCATGAGCATATCCAGAGTTGTATTTACTGTTTGTTAAATAATCAGAATCTGGGCTGTTATGGTCTAGTATTATAACAGCGCGCATATGAACGCCTAAGAAAATATAATCAGGGACAGAAAGATGGGAATCAAGCGTTCGGGTGAGGAGCAAGATCGGTTTGTGAACGCGTATAGCAAGTGTGCTCCAGCTGGTATTTCGGGAAAAATAAAAAATTGACACCACGTGATCGGAGAGAAAAAAATCCGGCGCCAAAGGAGACGCAGGTGATTAGTCAAGGCGGACATGGGCCGAATTTGGTCAGACGACGGTTGGTAGAAGAAAATGGTGACTGGGTAAAGGGTCACGTGGCAGCGAGAGACTTTTTAAGTGGTGTCAAGTTGTAGTAAATAATTTGGTTACAAATTCACAAAAAAAAAAAAATACACGGATTTTTAGCAATTTCGTTCGTAAGTTAGTAACTGCGTTCTTACAATATCTCTATATCAAAGTGATCTTTGAATTATTATTTTTTTAATTTTATCTCAAGGAAACACATACTATGGGTATTTTCCTAAGTATAATTCACATTAGAAAATTTCGAATATGGGATTAAACTGGTAAACTGTATAATGATACAAATGTTTCTTTTTTTTTCGAAATTAAAGTGGTTCAGTTTTGTCTACGCAATAATTTTACATGCAAATGCTGTTTTTATTCATTGCCTTCATTCAGATAGCTGTTCCTTATCGTAAAAATTACAATATCTGTTCAATGAATATGCACTTTGTATTTGTTTGTGTAGTTTTGTTTCACTTATATTTAATTTTTTCCAATTTTGATTTCAGCAAACACGAATATCGCACAAATTTGACTCGGCAAAATATAATGTTGTATAGTATGTCGTCTAATATAAAAATCTCACTATGGCTATGTGTGTGTCAGTCTCCGTTTTTTATCTCCACATAGACATATTATCGTTGGACGGCCTGCAATACTTCCAAAGATTGCATTTTTGGTGCAGAATTTTATTAGTAACATCTAATCGACAAAAATTATTGCTTATGGCCTCAAAATGGTTTAAACTTGAAAACAATAACACCTTGGCGAGCGTAGCACAATGGCGTCATTCTGCACACATCGCGTAAACGAGAAATGCATGTGTTAAGATATTTCACAACGCTGTTAAAGCTGTTGCCCCTTTCGTGCAACAGGAGTGTGACCGATTACTAGCACAAAAGTCACGGTTTCGAGCTCCACCAGTTCCTTTTTTTTTGTAAACATTCCGGTATACTTGATTTTTATATGTAATACACCAGAAAAATTTATTAAAAAATACAGAACAATATTTGTTATTTACGTAACGAAAATGTCATATTCTAATATATATGATATATCAGCTTCTTTGTTACATTAAAAAATCACGTAACTTGATCAAGTAATGCCATTTGTATTGGATCTACTCCTAAACTAATTAACCGATCATTAAGAATATAATTTATGTGTTTATGTTTATATATGTCTTGGATTCACCCTTAAACTAAGTGACAGATCATTATAAATTTAAATATGTTTATATGATTATATATTGTATGTATTGTATCCACACCTAAACTAATTAACCTATCATTATGAATTTTAATTAGGTGTATATGTTTATATATTTTTATATATTGGAATCATCCCTAAACTAATTACCGGACCATTATGAATTTAAAGTATGTGTATATGCTTATATATTTCTATGTATTTGATTCACTCCTAAACTAATTAACCCATCATTATCAATGAATAGTATACGTATATACTTATATATATATATATATATATATATATATATATATATTGGAGTCACTCCTGTACTAATAAACTGATCATTATAAATGTATGTATTATATATGTTTGTAAACACATACAATGATCACTTTTAATGTATTTATGTGTACAAGAAATTTTATCAAAGTAATAATGCACTTGTGTAGTATAGTACTCATGAAAAAAACAATGAAAATCTTACCTGTGACATACATGAATGATATTAAAACCGACAATCACGTTTAATATTCCAGTAGAATGACTTATATATGAGAGGTAAGGTGCTTCTTCACTATAGCACCTAGATAACAAAACACATCATTTCTTTTCCTGGCGTACAGAAAATGTAACGCAACAGAAAATTACATAAACGGATCGATTTTTTTTTCATTTTTACATTAGAAAAATGGTGCTTGTACATTATGCTGCATGGGAAATAAGGTACTTGTACAGTATAGTACCCATATGAAAAACAAAGGAAATCTTACCTGTGGCGTAAATAAAAGTAATTCAAACCGGAAATTATATAACCTATTTGAGTAGTATGACATTTATATAAGAAATAAGGTGCTCCTTTTATATAGCTATCTATTATATAAATAAACACACTCTGACCTCTGACACATGGAAAAGTTTGCACAACAGCAAAGTATGTGAGATTATCGAGTAGCTTCATCTTTATATTTAAAATAAGGTACTTGTACATTATCATACCCAAGAAATGAAGTAATTGTGTAGTATAGTACTCATATGAGAAACAAATCAAATCCTCCCTGCGACGTGCATAAAAGTAATTAAAACAGAAAATCACGTTATATAATCAAATAACATAATATTAAAATTAGAAATAAGGTGGTTATTTTACTATAGCAATAGATGAAATAACGAAAAATGTCTTACTTTAGGCGCACAGAAGAGTTAGCACAACAGAAAATTAGTTAAAATTATCGAGTTGTTTCATTTTTAAATTAGATAAAATAGTACTTCTACAGTATCCTACCCAGGAAATAAGATACTTCTATAATGAAGCAACCATATGGAAAACAACGGAATTCTAATCTATGATGTACATAAATGATCAAAATCGAAAATCATGTAATATATTCGAGTAGTGTATTATTTATATAAAAAATCTGGTGCTTCTTCACTATAGCATTCTGATGTAAAAACAAATACCTTTTTACCTGTGACATACCGAAAATTAAGCACAACATCAACTTACTTAAATACGTTTTAATATGTGCTGTACATAAACCGCCCTAGGTGAGGATTTTTTACGTATACGTGCTGTAAATTTCATGTCCAATGAAGGTACAATTATTCCATATATATGCTGTGTAATTCCCGTCCTAGGATAGGTAAAATATTGTGTTGCCCAAGATGGAAAATGATACATTGACATAAAAAAAAATCCTCTATCCTAAGAATAACAGGCATGTTCAAAATTTTCCTCTTTGTCTTATACGGTCCCGAGCAACGCCGGGGGCTTGTTAGTTATTTACAAAATAGTGTTTGAAAAACTATTGATATATGAAAACTCACAGTATTGACATATTTGAACCATTTTTTATTATAAATATTCACGACAGTTTATAGGATTATTACTAATATTTTATAAAACATGCATTCATTAAAAAGAATATATAATAAATATATTGAACACAGCACTTCCTATTTTTTGGTTAACTAAAATGTCATTCTGATGTTGAACTTTATTTAAAAAATAAAAAATAAAAATTTGGCGACCAATACTGACTTTACTTCGGAGAAATAGTCTGTAACAATTGTTAAGAGTTGTGATTAACCATGATAAAGAATCCTTGATTATTGGAACGGCTTACGATAATAGAAGTAGAAATTACCTAAAAAAAAATGCTTTGTTCTTGCGTGAAGATATAAAAAAAATGCTGCGAAATTTATTTAAGTAAAATTTTCTGGGTTTCAAATTTTGTTAATAGTTTTCAGTTACACATGATAATTTGATTTTCATTTCATACAGAGGCAATATTTTTTCTTAAGAAAACAATGCAGCATTAAACCGGCGTGATATCATTACTAGTGCTCTAGAATTATTCAAAGCTCTTGTATTTACTGCGCTCATGTCAACAAATTATGTTAGTATATAGTTTTGTATATAATTAATAAAGAGTAAAGTGATTGATTTCTTAGGAACACAGCTGAAGTTTATATGCGCTTCCAACGTCTACCAGCCAACAAACTATTTGAAAGGATTATTCCGATAGTTGCATAACCGACTATTCAATAGTTGAGAAAGTTAGAAATCATTATCGCCAACACCGATTGGCTTTGATACGTTAAGTTTATTCCCTCAAACAAACAAATACAGTGAAAACTATAGTTTCAATATTATATTTAACTGCAACAGAGACTAATTTTCCAAAATTAAACGAGGGTCAACATATTTTTCATGTTGTTATATTATTATTCTGTCAAAATTGGTAAATCCACGTAGTGTACCGGGAAGAAGCTTCGCGTGGCTCCGCGAAGTGACTTAGTTCACAATATATTGTGACCTCACAAAACTTACGTCAAATGGGCCCTTTACAAAAAATTTAATTTCGAACGCGGTCTTGTCTTATAAACAGATCTGCAAGATTTTTTGTAGAGTGGGAATTTCTAGTTTGTGCTGATAAAGCTATAAGTATACAATTGTTAGCCACAGTGTGTGCCCACATTTTAAGTGACTTATATAAATTATTATCTATATCTTTCTTTTAATTAGATGGGAAACCTACTAGTGATTATCCTTACATAGAAACTAACAATTAAAGCAAATTTCGAAACGCACCCTAAACATTATACTATAATTTTCCATATAGTCACTAATCCACCAACAATATTTGATCTTTTCTTAACTGTAAAAAATATTAAACTCAAATCCACACTCCCATACTCATGCATTCCTCCTTTTAAAAAGTAACGGCAACTTCCAATCTAAATCTTATTTTGAGGAGTGTAACTTCAAACAGATACTACATCTCTGATACCAACTCTATTAATCCTAATTATCCATGCCTTGGCATAGAAATATCTGCCTTTGAAGTTAGGCGCGGGAAAAACATCTTGGTTCTGATGAACGTGTAGATCTTATCAGAGGATCCATCTACAAGAAGAAACACTCCAATTTGTAAATATGTGACGCTGCTCTCGTACATCTTGGCACCAAATGGGGGAAATAGGCCTCCTCAGTCCTGGACGACAACATCCCTAGAGCTGTTGACTTGATCAAACCACACGTTTGCAAACCTAAACTGCTTAATGCGTAGACAGGTTCTTCCTATTGGTCGATTTCAATACTCTTTCCTTGCCTATAACCCAGGAGAAGAGGTGCGACCGCAGGGACCCTTGTTACCTGACTATGGCAAGGAATGCTGTCCCCCACATTTGCTCATTTCCTTCTCTTATACATAAGCGTCTTGGGGATGCTTTTTCACCATATATGCTAAGGAGATTGGACTGAGCCACTCCTATTGTACAGGTTCGCGGGTATCATTTTACAGTTGCTGGTGGCTTTTTCAAACTGACAATCCAGGGGCCCTTACTCTTTTGGTAAGCGCTTAGAGCGGCTGCACAATAATCATTGGTATTATATCGGGATGTTTGTAGTGCCATGTCGCGCTTAGAAACGGACTCTGTACTCATATGCTGGCTATTACTGAGGCAATATTTCTTTGGATGAGGAGCCGGCTGATTGTGTAATCGTCTTTTATGATTGTCGCTATGCACATCCGTTTTGAATCGCACCTTATACTATATCTTAAACTACGGAATAAAATGAAATGGCAGCCCAATCCCCCCAAATATAAACTAGACACACACAACAATTCGCCTCCTCCCTTGTGGCTTGCAATTACAAATATGCGAGGACTTAGAACTACCGGGGTGATGTAGAATAATTTCTAGTAGCAAACTTCCCGAATATCTTAGCACTAAATCAAACAAACATGCACTCTTCCATCCCATCTAACATATTTAACATGTATGCTTATCTTCCTCTTTGTCTTAAGCACTCTGACAAACACATGGCCGAACTATGAGTCTGTATTCCTACCACCCCCATCAATGTAATCAAAACTAGAATCAGGTGACCAGGCCGTTATGTGTTTAAACTAAGTGTACAACATAGCGTAAGCTACTTGTATTTTCTATCCAGCTCTCCATAAACTCAAGATTGTATTTGAAGCAATCATGTCTCTGACAGCATAGATGCACCAGCCTCCGTTGAGACTAGCGATTAAATGGGCTTAGATTCTCTAACTACACTGGCACAGCTGGTACTGTCATCCATTACTATAGCCCATTTCTTTTCACAGAAAGTAACATTCCCGACCAGTTTTTCATATTGTAAGGACGAGCAAGCCTCACCCATGGGTCTATTTCTGACCAAAGTGCCTAGGGATTGGGTAAAAAATGATCAATGCCCACTTAGGATTGTTGATCATGCCGTTATAATGATAGAAATCACTCTAAACCCTCCACCTTATGTTGAAAAGCCATGGCTAAAATCGTCTTGTTACTACAATAAGACTGACTGAGATCCCATAAGCGATTACATAAGAGACGCCCCATTGGGAAATATCTTTTCTCTACCAGCAGTACAGTGGGCAAGTGAGGTTAATGAATGGTTCAAAGCAGCAATTGAAGCATATCTTCTTACAGGCAAACCCCAGTCTTCCTAATGGTTTACTTCCACTCGCGCAGCTGCCATTTTTCAGAGGCAACATGCATACCATATATTTATCCGCCATCAAACAGAAGAGAAGTATATGAAATCTAGAAATCATTGTAAGAAAGAAGTAGCAACGATATATAGTGAATAGACAAAAACCACCAGAAAGGAAAAAAAAATGAAGCGCAGAAATTAGAAACTCATGACTTCTGGAGAATCTACAATAGCGTAGTAAATAATGGTCAATAAACAATACGTACACCACCCAACAATCGTGTTGTTTGGACAGCAAATGTGAAAGCTAACACGCTTGCCCGTCAGTCTGCCTCAAAGTCTACATTTTCCTCTCGGGCTTCAAAACACAAAGGACATCACCTCTACATAGTCTGAAAATACTGGATACCATATAAACACTTAGACACATTAAAAGCATGTGGACGTGATCTCATCCCGGCTTTGCTATTAAGAAATGCTCCGCTGACGTTGATCCCGATCTCTCTAAACTCTTTATCTAATGCCTTAACACATCTTGCTTTCCGAACTGCTGGAAAACTGCTAATGTGAAATCAGTCTACAAAACTTCTGGCGAAAGAACTGACACATAAAATAATCGCGTAATCAGTCCCCTCTGTATTTTCCCCCAAATGTTTGGGTCCTTAATAAACCAAGCTCTAGTCCACCACCTTACAGCTGCGGAACGTCCGTCTGACAACCATCATAGATAAAGGTAAGCCTGCAGTATTCTAACCGTAATTTCTGAACGTGTATATCAAACACTAGATAAGACAAGGAAGGTAAGGGCAGTAGCCCTAAATATATCTAAGTCATTTCTTAAGTCAGGCACGTTTTTCCTTCAGCTACAAGGTTATTTCTATGTACTTGCTTAGCGTTAGATTCTTTACCAACGTATTTTGGTAATTCTCTATTTCAGAATCCATTCTGATGCTTTGTTTGCTCTACGTTTAAATAGATAAAGGAAAACAGGACTAGTTAATACATAAAAATGTGTGAATTGCACAAAGTATAATTAGAACAGAACTATTCCAAAACACAAAGGGCATCACCATTGTAGGAAGAGGCTGCATCAACAAAAACATGACAAAAATGAAGGATATCGGAACTAACATTAAAAAAATAACATAATATTGAGCTACAAAAATGATTTATAAGAATACCCAAAGAATGGATCTCAGTTAACAACAAAAACAGCAGAGAATAACTAATAACGGTAGCCGTTAAACAATCAAATTAGATATATCAGTACTAAGACAAATTTATACCAGAAAGTGAAAATGGAGTCTAATCACACCGAGATGGACGTGTTACCTTCATGAAAAATACGAGTACACAGCATGATAAAAAAATAAAAAAAACATACAGAAGTGTTTCCTTGAGACTATTCTAACAATTTTATATTAAACTCTAAAAAACACTAAGTACTTATAATGCGAATAAATAAGCAAGAACACTAATTGAAGTGATGGGAAATATGCAATAATAATCATCAATAATGTAACACATGCAGTATATTGGGCGTTTCCATCGACAATGTTACAATCAAGGATTCATGAACAAGATAGAAATAGAAGAATAAAGGAAGGGGCGTATAATATTGAGGAAGTCAATATTATATTAATAATTGTAATAGAACTAAGGATGTCAATGAAAACATTTAAAGATATCGAGATAAAATTAAATGAAATAAAAGCTTAAGAATATAAAACAGACGCTATTTACGTAAACAGCTTATTCCCAAAAGAACGTTTCGACTGAGTAAACCAATGCATATATTCTCCAAACACTGCCTTGTCAGAAAGACATTGCAATATAAATAAAACAAAGAAATTGGATGGAAAACACATATAAAGCCAAAGGAACGTGAACAGAATGTACACTAATAACAACCCATTGCAATAAAAGTGATGGATGCAGCTTTAGCTGATGTGAGGAAATATATTTTATGTATAAAGTAAGATGAAAAATACGTGGAAATCGACATTTTATACAACTTCCGCCCGAGGAGTATAACATCTGTTGGGAATTGATTGGAACTATTTTCTCATAGAATTGTCGTTGCCATACGAAAATACATGTAATGATAATCTTACAATAAGAGAAATAAAGCGTAATTTGTAGAACTCAACGGGGACTTGTCAGAGTTTTTAACGAAGAGCACAGATTTTCTCAGGTGTGGAATGATTGTTCACAAGGTCAACAACAAATTCGCTATCTACACTTTGTTAGCTGATGTAAGACGAATCTGAGGCGGAAGATTTGGTTTGGCTTAATCAGGACAATGTTTGGAGACACGGTTCCTATTTTTATTCTTTGTTTACATGCGTGAAAGATTTTAGTAGGACTTGGTGGGCGAAAAATTCTATTTTAAATCTGTTTATTAGAAAATTAGTATTTAAAGGACAAAAATTATTCAGATTTGATAGTTCTCGGTGATTGTGTCGAAATGGTGCAGTTTAAATCTTATAACTCTGAAATTCTCATGAAATTATGAAACAATATTGAAAGAATAGTTAGTGCGGTAGGAATAGCTACCTCGCAAGGAAAAGGAACGTCATCAACGGTCATCTGAATATCGGAGACAGAAAAAAAAATTCAAGGGTAAGCATGAAGTTCGAATTCGTCAAGCACGTAATCAAGGATGTGTAGAAAGTTAGTAACTGCTTCACTTCTTATGCCAGATATTTTCAAGATGAACCATGCAGTATTACCAGCTGTTATTTTGGAATCATTATAAATTCAGAGTTTTAAACCTCAATAAACTAAGTGGAACTGAAAGCATCGAAAACAATTGTTCATGAAGTGCATATTTTTTTCCGGAACAGTAAAGCCAGACATTTTGCAAAATTTGTCAACAACATGTTGCCTTCTTTCAAAAAAGCTAGACTGCAAGATGTACTATTTTTTTTTTAAATAGGAATTGCTAATTTGAGTTTCTTAATCGAATAAGTGAAGAGAAGGGGGACACTAGTATCATTTCGGTATATAGTTTGAGACCAAGTATCAGGGTTTATGGAACGCAGTAGAGATGGCTTACTACTGTTGTAATATGAAGAGACCCCCCCTGCGGATGAGCATTCAATCTAAAAAATCTTGAGGATTACAAAGTAACATGCAGTTTACGTTTTTACAAATACTTATCTTTATAAATGACCATCATTTTGTTTAGAATAATCCATCTTTCTTTAAGATAATCATTTTATTTTGTTGACAAAATATGTCTATTCTTACAATATTTTTCCGATGCTATGGGTTGACATAAGTAAGATAGTAAGGTCACACAATTGTAATTGAATTTTAGTTTTCAACTTTTTGCAAATACACATAGCACACGCACTACACCTGACGGACGGAAATGGATGCTATTTCCTAACTTAGATGTGCAAACATACCATATATCAGTTTTAAAAATCTAGATAAAATTACAATTGTTACAAAAAAGCGTTGCATGATGTTATAATCTGATTGACTACTCTTAGTGAGTAAATAATAACAATATGAAATAAAATATGACAAAAAAAAAACAGAAAAAAATAGAGACGTAGACGAGACGGTAGCGCCTCTACGTTAACACAATATCCTTAATCGTAGCTGGATAACACAACACGAACGTAGCAACACACGCGATGGCATTGTCAGCTCATGGCTTGCATACACACACGCGTGTGTGCACTTGTAAGCGCACACACAAGCACAGGCTTAAAAGCTATCTTACTGACGAAAGAGCCATCCATTAGCATGTTAAAATTATATGCAGTGATCTTAAATATATATATATATATATATATATATATATATTTATATATATATATGTATATATATATGTATATATATATATATATAAAACTAAATGTCTGTGTGTGTATGTGTGCGTGTATGTCTGGTCACGAATAGGCTCCTATAGCGTTGACTATTTAAAAAAAAAAACTTTTTACATATAATGATAGAAGATGTATCGAGACACAGGAAGTGGTATGTTTGATCCTGCAGAACGGTGGTTCCTTAAAATTGTGGAGTCAGTGTTCGCGCCTGGTCCATGATGTAGGGAAATAAAACAAGATAATAATTAAAAAATACGTTTACAAGTGTTTTTGATATAGATTCACATAAGAATAATTTGATAAGTATGGTTTAACTTAAATATGGATGGTATAAAACACTTGTGGGTCTGCGTTCGCGCCTGACCCCCAGAGAATTGAAATAGGCACATACTTTAATAAAAACTTTTCATATTTATCTGCGTAAGTATACTTTGATAATTATCTTGCAGTTTGCAGAAATATGGTAATGGGGTCACGTTTAACAATTTTTTTTTTAATGTAGATCAACATAATATTGTAATAAGTGTTTAAGTGTGATTAGAAATGGTATAATAATATATGGGATGTATATATTTTATTTTTACTTTCATCATATTTTGCTTTGGTTTTGATACCCCAAAATTCGAAGCTATCTCTTTACAACTCTTCCTTTCATAACCTATCACACTTCCATAAATCCATTTTCTGTAGGCTGATTTTGAACAAAGTCAACGACGGTCACTTTCGCTAGTATATATATATATATATATATATATATATATATATATATATATATATATATATATATATATATAATTTATGGATCATATATATAGCATATATATCATATAGATATAATATATATATCATATAGATATCATGTGTATGTACCTCATTAATATATCATGTATACATATATCATATATATATAACATATAAAATGTAAATTCTGTATATATATAATATAGCATATATATCATATATAAATATCATATTTATACACACACATATATATATATAAATATATATATATATATATATATATATATATATATATATATATATATATAATTTCCCCAAAACCTATGACCTGGATTGAGAAGATATCAAATAGGATACGATTATGAAGATTGCAAATAGGATACGAGAATGTATATCAGCAGTATCGACTAACAATTATACACTGTAAGATTGTGTTTATGTATGGAACACCATGGGAACATAAATATATATATATATATATATAAATTATATATAAATATATATATATATATATGTATATATATGTATATATATACATATATATATATATATATATATATATATATATATATATATGAGAAAATTTAGAAAAGAAAGCCTCCCTTTGCCGTTATTTTAGCTTAGTCTTCTATTTATCAAGACCAGTTGTTGTTGAGAATTATTAGATATTTTGTCCATCATATGAAAAAATAAGCAAACACATCAATATATTGTAAACAATATATGGCTGTAAAACGTGGCAACTTATACTCCGGATGATGGATAATCCTTTCTTATGATGCAAACGTCACAAAGCGCACTATACCATTCAGGTCATTATATTGTGAACTAGCATTTATTTGCTAAAATCTGATCAATAGCCATTTAGATTTGGAACTTTAATATTTCTCAAAAAATAATCGACGCCAGTGCATTGTTCTGAACTGAATTCAACAGAGCTATCATTGCTGTAGAAAGATTAGTTTCCAAAATACCGTGTTTGCTTGCATATAAAATTCGACATTTAAATGAAAAGATAAACCTAATGTAAAAAAATACTACTACTTTCAGTATAGAACACATTCCAGACTAGGCAAGCACAGTTCACGAAATATATGTTCATAGTGTATGAAATCCTTTGGAATTTATAATTTAGAAAAGATTACATTTATTACATGATTTTCTGAGGATATCATTCAAATTATGGACCTACCAGAAGTAGTAGAACGTAAGGTAGAATATTTTACAATGCAAACCATAGAGTGTTTCTAACAATGGACGCCAGAAACAAACACGCTTATGCTCAATATATATATTTATATATATATATATATATATATATATATACATATATATTTATATATATATATATATATATATATATATATATATATATATATATATATATATATATATATATATAAACTCCAATTCCAGTTACGGTGAAAGTGAAAATATGTGAGCCAGGAGATACATTACAAGTGGTGGTGGTGTGTCTTAAATGGAAACTGTAAGATGATTGATCGTTTCTAAAATAAACAACATCTTAGGAAATAAAATATAGACTATGACTATTAAGCATAGAACGGTCAATTAATATGGCATGCCTCTTATTGCATATGGACGTGTATTTTCGAGTGTAGGTAAAGCAAAATGGTGAAGCATTGTACTAGAAATCAGAAAGAGAAAAACAACTATATAAGGTAGCAATATGGAAAAGCAGGGCGAAGATACACTTGGGGGAATATGAAGCACTAAAACCGACTGGATAATATGCTAAATATCAGGGACGACCATAGCGGATACTTTGTGTGCAGCATGTTTACTTTACTTTACACGCTACACAAACAAAGTAAGAGAAGAGTTAATACTAAACGTCCTATCACAACACTGTTATGATGATGAGCGATCTACGGCCGTGTCTAATACAAGTAAAAAACCAAGATCAAGTTAGATATCAAGAATATTTGAAAGAACCTTTGTATGGTTGTAATCTAATCTGCTAAAAACATCCGACAGAAAGTTGATTACATGTGTTTTCGAAATATATAATGTGTCAGAAAATATAAATGTAATCTTCAAACAGTGTTTTTTTTAATGATAAACAGTAAATACTACCATACAAAAGTCGATTGAATAAACCTATTTTTCTTAATGAAATTATTCCAAATTTCTATTAAGTAATATTCAATGATATAGATGTTCACCCATATATTTAATTGCAATTTTATTAATACTAGAATGGGAACGCTGGAATATGGTGTAGCATTTAAACTGGTATGTATATATATATATACATATATATATATATATATATATATATATATATATGTATATGTATATGTATATATATATATATATATATATATATATATTAGCAAATTTTCGTTTCATTAACGTTGGCGAATTTTCTAATGTTTACACTGTGTATTGTTCTATATATTTCCCTGCATATGACAGGGCAAATGTTTATTTTTAATATTCTATTATATAATAAAAACGTATCATCAAAAACGTATGATAGTTTAAGAAGAAAGATAGATTGTCTATAATGAGCAATACTAAGCTAATTGTCAGTATTCCTTTTTTCATAGTTGTCTTCTCTCAAAACACATGTTAAATGAAGATTACATCATTGCTTACAATTTTTAACTGCTTTTTTCTCATAATCTACTCAATGAATTAATTATCTTTATCATAATAACAATTTTTAATAAGTAAATGTTGCATTGGAAAAAGTAAAACAAATGTTGTGAGAAATATGTGTATGTTACTGGAAATATATAAAGAATATTATTATGTGTAAATGAAGTAGCAGTATTAGTTTCCATCATATCGTAATTCTTCTGTTTGCACAAGTTTCACCAATATTGTTCTCGTCAGTATTATTTGTAAAAATACATCAGGTAGTTACGGAAATACCCTCGTAAGACGACATCTTAATTGAAACAGTTTTGTTTTTTGTTTATCTCCAGCTATATTCGAAGTGGAAACTCTACGATCGTTCGGCTGTGTCGTTAACCACATAAACGCCTCATATACAATCTGGATTATTTATTATACAAACATTTTATGAGGTGACTGTAACATTCGACTCCTGTACGTGTTTTTCAACCACTTAGACCAGTACAGTTTCTGCTATATCGTGGCACAAGAAAACACAAAAAACAAGGATATTAATAAAAATACGAGTGCGATTTTTAGGAGCATATGGAATGCATTTATTGTGGTTTTCCAACAATAAGGCATTTCATTATACTTTCAGAAATCTTTTCATATATACATGTTTTTTTTACAACGATATATCATATTACATGTGCTTTGAAAATTTCCCTACCTGCCTCTTCATTACACCATCAGTCATCATATTTTTGCGTCAGGTTAACACGTCCATCTTTTCCGGTTTCGATCCTGTTTCTCCTGGTAAACATGTGCTGCTCTTTTTTTCTTTTTATCTCCATCCTCTCATGACGTCAGCGCGTACACATTTGCTTAATTTGTCTGATAAGGCGGCTGAGCTGCTCGTATTTTGCTAGTCAGTGTTCCTCAGCTATTGCTTATTTTCTCACACGCACCTATTCTGGCTATGCAACATAAGAGCACACCAACTCCTATATCTATATATCTATCTATCTATCTAGATATCTATCTATCTAGATATCTGGAAGCCATTAACATACAATCTTATTTTAGAACAATTACAGAACTATCAATACCTTCATGTCAAATAAAAATAACGGCCTTTTCGTTTTGGAGTCCATAGGAAATGACAATAATGGCAGACACACACTGATGGAGCTGTTATATATATATATATATATATATATATATATATATATATATATATATATATATATATTTTTATTTGTATATATATATGCATGCTTGATTCTAACGGTTAGTTCAGTCTAGTGGACGCATTGCTTAGCGATGCTGTACCAACACCGTCCCCTCACAAGGTTTGGCAGGCATGCTGAGACCAGTACCCGGGGTATAGCTCTTGGAGCTAGTAAGTGAGAGATTTAGGAGTTGGGAGAGGGCTAGTGATCTCTGTCCACCCTATTGGGTACAGTAGCCAGAGATTCAAAGGTACTACCTCTACTCAGAGATGGTATCCAGCTGAACAGAACGCTTACCAGGGTGGACCAGGCCCTTTAGTGTTGGCTCAGAACTGATCTATGAGATGGAACACACTTACAAGAAAATGCTACAATCGTTATATCATTTGACGTGTGACACATCTGTGCACCTGTACAGACCATGTTAATCCGATGGAGAAAGGGTGCTTTGTTCAGCAAAAGCAATGACGACTTAAAACAAATCAAAGTGCCGGTTGTTCAGTGAAGAATTTTCACTCATTTAAGCCTAAGGTTTGGTACATCGATATGTGCTTTTTTTTTACTAATAATAATTTAATAAAACCCTGTGGCGATGATGGGATTGTTGACGGGAAAAGGTGAAGGATGTCACTGGTAGTTCCTAGCATGAACATTGCAAATAGGTGGTGGAAGGTAGATGGCCGTTTTTCACAACACCCGCACGTAATTGTGTGATTCATGTTCTCCTTTCATAACAAAGCATCCCTTTATAGGACGACACTGCTTTCCTCTTCACGTGGAGGTGTCTATAAAAGGTGACCTAAAAATTGTTTACTTCCTCATGTCCCTGTCATCATGTGCAAATGTCTGGGCATCCAATATTTGCACCCAAATCAAGAATAGAAACAACATACTTTGAAAGAATATGTCCATTGCGACTTGGAATGTAAGAACACTCCAGGATAACAAAAAGAACCCTGAATGAAAAACCGCTATCATAGCACGTGTGTTAAGGCATCATAGAATTTCTGTTACAGCTCTTTCTGAAACTAGGTTTGCTGATACAGGACAGCTAGAGGAAGTTGAAGGTGGATACACTTTTTCATTGGATTGGAAAACCAAGTTTTGAGAAACGTGAATCTGGTGTTGGTTTTGCCATCAGGACTGATATTGCCAAAAATCTGGAGTCCCGGCCCGTTGGTATAAATGACAGACTTATGTCCTTGCGCATTGCAGTAGGAAACGACAAATATGCCACATTTTGAGTTTCTATGACCCTACACTTAATTCATCTGATGAGCTAAAGGAGAGGTTTTACTCCTCTTTACGCGAACAAATTAACAAGATATGTATACAGGATAAGCTGTTTGTCTTGGGTAACTTTCATGCTCGTGTGGGTAGTGATACACAATTTTGGAGAAATGCCATTGGTTCACAGTGAATTGGTAAAGTCAACTCAAATGGTGTTCTCTTATTGTTTGTTTGCAGTGAATTCGATCATTTGTTCACTAATGCAGTGTTTCAGCTGCTCAATTGCAATAAAGCTAGTTGGACACATCCCCGGTCTAATTATTATTATCTCATTGATTATGTCATTGTACGTCATTCTGATAGATACGATATAAATCTTACATGTTCTTATATCATCAAGGAATGTTGGTCAGACCATAAATTGATCTGCTCCACAGTCAGGATGAAAACAAAGCCCCCTGTTCGAAACCAACATAACTCTTCCATCAAGAGAATTGATGTAGGCAAGTCGAAAGTTAAGGAGATAATGCACTCATTGCAAAAGGCTACTGATGAAATGCTGCCCTCCGTTGTATGTGGAAATGATACTGAGGCATCTTGGAGAGAGTTTAAAACTGCAGCGTATGACTCTGCTAAAGAGTCATTAGGATATGTTCGAAGGAAAAACCAATATTGGTTTGATGAAAATGATCCAACTATCGTCCCACTGATCAATAACATGCATCAAACCCATCAAGTATGGATTACTGACAAAAATTCTTCAGTGAAACACAAGGCTTTCAGAATGGCCAAGATGTTGGCACAATCCCGGCTCCGGAAAATGAAACAAAACTGGTGGGAGCAGAAAGCTGAGGCCTTACAAGATGCGGCAGATAGGTGTGATTTAAAATCATTCTATCAAAACCTCTAGGGGGTGTTTGGTCCCATTTTAAGGGGGGCATCTCCAATATTTTCGTCGGATGGCATTCTTCTCACTGACGAAAAAGAAATTACTAAGCGCTTGGCTCAACACTTTTCAAATGTTTTAAACAAAGAATCGGCAGTGGATCGAGGTATGATTGATGGTATTCCTCAGAGGCCAACCATCGAGACGCTTGCTTATACTCCATCCATGTCGGAGATTGAATGCGATGTAAATCAACTTTCAACTGGTAAGGCTTCAAGTGATGACGTCATACCTGCAGAAATATACAAATGTGGAATCCAACTGTTAATCAGGAAAGTAAGTTGCCTGTTTTCGTTAATATTGGAACTTGGTACCCTGCCACAACAGTTCAAAGACGCATCAATTATTCACCTGTTTAAGCACAAAGGAAATAAGTGTGAGTATGATAACCATAGAGGAATTTCTCTTTTGCCTATTGCTGGTAAGATTCTAGCTCGTGTAATCCTAAACAGACTCAATGGTTCAATCTGTGAAACTAAGCTGCCAGAAACTCAGTGTGGTTTTATGGCAGAAAGAGGTACTGTGGACATGATCTTTAGCCTTCGGCAGCTACGGGAGAAAGCGTGGGAGCAGAATAAGGACTTGTTTGTCATATTTGTAGACCACACAAAGGCATTTGATACCGTCTGTAGGGATGCCCTGTGGACTGTTTTGAGGAGGCTTGGTATTCCATACAAGATGTTTAATTTGAGTGTCTCCTTTCGCTGGGGAATGGTGAAGACAGTACGATCTGGCTGTGAACAAAGTGAACCATTTGAAGTGTCAAATGGAACTAAGCAAGGATGTGTCCTTGCTCCGATCCTATTTGCTCTTTTCTTTTCGGTGATGGTTGAGACAGCTTTCAGGAACACCTCAGGAGGCATAGGTGTTGAGTATCGATCAAGTGGAGGATTATTTAACCAGCAACGCTTCAAGGCCAAAACCAAGACTTCTGTGAAGACTGTTCTTGACCTCCTTTATGCTGATGACTGAGCTCATAGTCTTGATAATATGCAGAATATCCTCAATAGATATCTGGTGCATGTAATGCATTCGGTCTTACAATTAGCATAAAACAGACTGAAACTATTCACCAGCACAAAAAACCACACTACATCGTATTCACAACCAGTGGTATATGTTGATGGTAAAGCTTTGAAAACAGTGTCTTCTTTTACATATATTACGACTCTATTGTGTCTGATGATGCTACATTTGAAAAGTGCATCCAATGTAGAATTAATAAAGCTAGTGAGGCAGTTGTTAGGTTGCCACACAGACTCTGGATGAGCCACGATGTGTCTCTAAAAGTAAAGGTGACACTCTACAAACCTGTGGGCGTAGACCTGGTACCGCAAGCATATAAATCAGCTTTATTCCTTCTATATGAGATGTATGCGTTTTATCTGCAATGTTAGATTGCAGGATTGTGTTCCGAATAGTGAATTACTGGAGAAATGTGAAATCACTTGTATTGAATCATTTTTGATCGGGATACAAATGCGGTGGTCGGGTCATCTTGTAAGAATGGATGGCTCAAGAGTTCCTAAGCAACTTTTTATGGGCAACTGCCAAATTCTTGCCATCCAATAGGGTGTCACCTCCTTCGTTACAAAGATAAAGTAAAATACAACTTGAAACGTTGTGGAATTTCTCTGAGTTCCTGGGAGAGTGCAGCAGAGGATCGCAGAAAATAGAGGAAGATGTGGTTCCTGGGGACCAAAGAATTTGAACATAACCGCCTTTGTCATAGGGACACGCTTCGTGCAAGTATGAAGGCAAAACACAAGAAAAATCCACCTAAAATATATATGTATGCCACTGTGGTTTCAGAGCACGCAGAAAAGCAGGGTTATCTGTTCACTCGAGAAGGCGTCTTTGACCTACGAGCATATGCAAGTTCACCATCTGCGGAGGAGTGTGCCGTCTACAGGTTTGCAATTACGCATGTGGTGTCACAGAGCTTGGGAGCTGCTGAAGATTGCATACTGATCCCTCATTCATTGTCTTCGGTGAGAGAATCTACCATATGCATGCATATGTAAAAATCAATACGAAAATATATCGATGTTTATACTTTTTCTGTATTTTTTCTATGTGTTGAATTATTTAGTCAAAAAGAAAAGGGCATAATTTCTGTGTTAATTCACAGTGAAGAAAACCTAAAAACCGTTCGAAAATGGTTTGCTTTTGAAAGTGAAATGTTCGTTTTTCTTTAAAGAATATTTGTATTCCTACAGGTCAACACATAGGAGATAAATACAGGAAATATGTAAACATCTATATATTTTTCGTATTGATTTTTAGTCCAAACTTTATCATATTCATTTCTAAAAGCATGTGTAAGTGTTTTCATAAAATGTGCCTGAGGTAAAAAAAAATCAAACAAGAAAATAATAGACCCCTTCATGCAATAAAAGATAAATAATTAAAATAAAATTTGTTTTAGTGTATAGACTTCAACATTTCTCATCTATATTGTTTTCGTAAAGAATTATTTTCCTAATGTATTATTTTGTATTTTTATTGATACAAATGAAGTAATTTCATCGGATTTTTTCTCAATATTGTAATACAAATTTCAAAAACATTTAAAAATGGCGGAAAACTATTACATGTTTAAATAGTGAAAATTCATGCTTTTTTATTTAGAGAAAATTTATTGAATTAGTATTTAACTTCATAGCTAGTTAGTGCAAGAATACAGTTTTTAATTTTCATATATTTTACGAACGAAGTACAATCATTGCAAGAAAAAAAATCATTATTTGATGTATATTGTCTTAAGCCTATAAATTCACTAAATTGAGATTATAATATTTATTTTAGTAATACTTGCCAGCCTTTATAAGAACCATATTATACTCTTAATTATATTTCAAGATACAGTTGTAGATATATTTATCGAGACATTTTTTTGCGTGCAATTGCTTTTACTTATATCAACACTTGATTCTCTTCCGCCATTCAATCAGTCACAATATTAATGCCTCTCATTGCTCGTTATATATATATTTTACGACATCTGCTCAAATAGTGTATTTGGGTGAAAACCTTCTGTTTGAAAATCATATCGGAGATAGTTATCATAGACGTTTTTCTAGTTTTATATCTAATTTCTGCTTTTATTACTCGGTTACTTTTACCGATATTACATGAGAGAAAACGAGTTAATCTTATATTTTTGTAGTAAATATTGCACTATTGGCTCTCGCCGATTCGCCTCTGTTTGATGAGTTTAATCAAGCCAATTTCCGCCTATGTTTGTCACCTAAATGCCCATTCACTTTCACTTTGATTTTCGGGACACTTACAGTTGACACCTGACCACACACATTAACGATATTACCTGATTTATGAAACAACAATTGCATTTAACCCTTTTCATATCACGATACATTGACTTATTATTAAACATCTTGAGTTTTCTGCGACCGTGAGCACTCCCAATCGATAGTCACAACTTATCTTGATAACACAGCAGTAATGCAAGTTTATGCAAGTGACCGCCGTGAAGGATAATTTCCTTTATGTCCGCAATGATGTTTTGCTTTTTCTTTTTAATTCTCGTGTTAAATATTAATCTGAATCCAATATAAAATCCGGTAAAAAACACAGACTCCGTTTTTAAAAATCCCAGATAAAAATTATTTATAAGTGGCTAATCATAATTGATGCTAAGATTAGGTGTGCGCTATTTTTCAGTTTCGTAGTAAAAGATTACTTTTGTATATATAATATCTAATAACTATTTTCAAAATGACCAACTGAATACTCAGTTATAACCGGCTTATTCGGACAAAATTGCTACATGTTTTAGGAATGAACTTAGATTTCATTATATTTTTTTACGTGTTATAAAAGTTTAAACATTTATAGAAGTCTTGATGACGCTGCATATTATTGAATTCTGAAACTTTACCAGTCTGTAAATAAAACTGTCGATATTTAGCATTGTCAACTAAAACTCGTAATCACTCAAACTATCCTGTTAATAATTAAAAAAAAATATGTTCATGTTAAATTTATTCTGCAAATATGTGTACAAAACACAATTAGAGAGTATCTACGTTTATATGAATATAAAACTATGTCCATAATAATAATACATAACAGACGTGTAAGAAAGGAAAATGTGTAAACAATAAAGTAACATTGACGGTAAACTACGGTCCTCACCTAGTATCCTTGAGAACGAGATAAAATTACTGACAGGACAAGAAAAATCCGGAGGTGAACCCACTTGTAGAAGAGAGTCAAACAATTGTAACCATTGCATATACTTTTATATTAGGTTTTCTCTCAATCTCTCTCTTGTAATGATTTGTTGTTAGGCCCTTCTTTGTCGACTGAATTTTTTCGGTAGGTCTATATATTTATTATAATTTCTGTTCATTCTGACCATTTATTCCATAAAAGATCTGCGCACTAGTATACAAAGTAAATATAAATGTCATGTGCTCGTTAACTGTGGTGTTACTTCGAAACCATTCGGACCAACATGTATGTTGTCTGGTATTTTGTGGCAGAAAATACTCAGCAAAAGAAGGAAATAGATATTGGACTACTTTAAAAAAAAATGATTCTATTCTCAAATTCTTATCGTGACGCCAACGCGTTCACATTTGTTAATGTGCACATGTGCAACGTGTGTTTTGCTAATATTTACGGTAATCGGTCATCTTATGGCTACTGCTTTTTTCACACACGCGATCTGACTTATAACAGAGCGCACCGCTTCGTTAAAATTTGCTTTCATATAGGTAGGTACACTAAAGATTATATATTCTAAGAGTTAGCCGTTTGTTATATATCTTTCATAACGTCTTGCAAAATTGTGAAAACCGGTCAATTTGACAGAGAAAATAATTAATTGCGAATATAAGAACTTTAACAATTGTATAGAATGTATTTCTCCTTAAAGATAATTTACAATTCAAACAGAATATCTATTATTTGATTCTTAATGTGCTTTCATTTACATGATGTGTTTCATACGGCAAGGAATTTATCTAGTAAAAAAATACGACACATATGTTATACATATAGTGCATATATATATATATATATATATATATATATATATATATATAGTGTATATATATAGTGTATATATATAGCGTATATATATATATATATATATATATATATATATATATAAATATAGAGGTGTGTTAATCAATCGTATATGTAAATGTGCGTAAAATATACTTATGGCATTGTGATTGTAACTACACGTATGTGTAACATACTGCATGTCAATGTGTCGAAACCTGGTATATGTGCGCGCGTGTGAAGGCTACGAATACACATATGAACATGATGGTTTTCTTATTCAATTATATTGATCATGACGTAAACGCCTCTTCACTCGTTCAAGTTAATTGCCCAATATTCTCCCAAAAGAAATAGCATCGTTACTGACATAAAACTATGAAGTATAGTTTTTTGTTAATAGTGATTTTCCTTTTTATGTAATATTTCGTTCTTCTAATAACTGTCGCGTCATCTTTGATGTTCTAAAATAATTCCAATTCTTGACAGTGTGATAAGAGAGTAGGTTCTGTTTAACTATCTTGTAAATACTCGTCAAGCATTCTTATTTATTCAAAAACAAGACGATTATGTTATCCGAGAACATCTCGAACATAAATGAGTAAACTTGCATATTTATCTTATAATGTGTTTAATGTTACCTTGTTTAAACTCGTTTAAACTTGTTTATCTTGTTTTATTTATGCATATGTATATATTTGTCTGTACTTTTCCTGTCTTATTCGCGCCTCCCCTTCGCGACTCCAAATGAAACAGGCAAAATACTGCTCACCTATGCTACAAAGTAAACTAGCGATAAAAAACCAAAATGCCGGGAATTATTTTCTCTATTACATTAGATAAAGTTAGAACTTTATTTTAAAAAAAAAATTGTACAAATGTAAATTTAATATTTACACATCTGAACGTAACGACTTTTATTCTTTAAATAGATAGGCACACGTGTACAATTTATCCGGAGATAAAAAATCTTCTTCCGCTCTTGAAAGACACGGCAATATGCCAGTTGGCAAAAGGACGTCGAACTATTATGGTAACAGACGTTAAGTATTTGAAAATTCATCCTAACAAATGTTTTTAATGTTACCTTGTTCAAACCTGTGTAAACTTGTTTTTTCTCGTGTTATTTATGTATGTGTATTTATTTGTCTGTACTTTCCTGTCTTATTGTTCACACACCCCTTCGCAACTAGAAGTGGAACAGGAAAAATACTGCTCACCCATGCTACAAATAAAACTAGCGATAAAAAAAAACAAAATGCCGGGAGAGATATTATCTATTACAATAGATACATTTAGGACTTAATTTAAGTAATATACTTAATATATAATATTACTGCACGCTTGCTTATATTGAAAATGTTTGCTTCCTAGCTAGCCAATCAAACCATCTAATATTGTTAGTCTTATTTTCAATTATATTCGAAATATAATACAGCGATTTTAGCAAAGAAAAAAATCACTTATGAAAACGAATCACCTAAATTAAAACCTTGAATAATTATCTAAACTCAAATGTAAATTAATATTAAGCCGACTTTATAAATTGATAAAAGTTAATTATTGGATTTTAATCATGAGGTGAAGCTCCAATTATTCAAACTCGAGATAGATAACGCCAAAAACTTCCACCCATTAATATTGGGAGGGGAAATTTTCATCAAGTGTCCTGAATAAATAATTTAGTACCGGACTTTAATACTTAGATATTAAGAAGCCACATGTACCCATTCCCCTCCTCCCCTGTTTTTCTTTTTAAACGAAGAGTAGATAATACAGAGGATATGTTATCGATAGCTCCAGTAACTCTCGCTTTTCCTTTTTTGTCCCTCAGTCTTCATTCAAATGAGTGATTTTTCTGACAAAGACTGAAGAAAACGCTGCTTTACAGGTCGGTAGTACTTGGTGAACAGTAGTCTGAGATGTTGGAAATTTTCCATCTCTATGTCTCTCCTTGTGGCCATGTCACTAGTAAGGGTGTTGGAGGTAAATGTTTTGGTCTGAGCTGACGTTATCCACCTGATAGTAAGGGACCCGAACATAGGATTAACCACCAAGGAGGCTATCCTATCAGCAGGCGAAAAGTACTGGGACTACTGTATTGCCATTTGGTTAATGCATTCTGGATCATGCAGTAGTATCTGGTGGGGCCTCTCGATGACATACTAGAGGTAATTGTTACGGTTTTACCCTTTCCTGTGCCACCAAAAAGAATCCTGCCTTTTTCTCTCTTACTTTTTATCTCTGTACTGTTCTAACCAAGTATGCCGACCTGTTCCACAAATTCGAAAACCTCAACATGAAATATCTCAAGAATAACAACTCGAATAAACCTAGAACCCCATCTTCCAACGTAGACCCCTACTACCAGGTCTCCTTCTCCAACATCAGGGGTCTTCGTTCCAACCTTCCGGAGGATGAAAGCCAATTGCAGGAGACGAAACCGGACATATTATTTCTAAGTAAAACTGGAATAGGGCCGACCACTTCCCTAGATGAGTTCATAAGTTACGGATACTCCAACTTAACAGCCAAATCTGACCCCCAAGATCCCTATGGACATGAAATATTTGCCTACTTAAAAGATGGCTTACCGTTTGGCAGGGATATCTCTAGAGAAGATCATATTTTTCCCTATATGTTCTTCCGAGTTGCACTTGCTTAAACACTGCATTTATATTTGCCCTCCATCGGCCCCATAACAGCGGAGTTACTATCTTGAAGAGTATATCTGGAAAATAGATCACATCCTGTCTGCACATCCCGCGGCTAACATCCACATTTGTGGTAACTTTAATGTCCATAACAGGTGATGGCTGACCCATTCAAATAAGACAGATGATTAGGGGAGGTTTTCTCATGATTTTGCCATTGCGTATGACCTCGCTCAGATTGTTCGCTAACCTACCCATGTGCCCGATCCTACTGGTCAATATGGAACCCTCCTAGACCTTTTTCTCTCAACTTCCCCAGAACTATGTTCATGTTCCGTTCATTCTCCTCGAGGATCCTCCGACCACTCCGTCGTAACAGTTGAGATAAAAACGAAATATAATAAGTCCCCAGACGTACGCCTGCAGCGTACTGTATACCGATACTCAATGGCTGACTGGGATAGCTTCCGTACATTCATATCTGATTTACCCCTACATTCCATGTTTAAAAACGAAGTGCCCTCTGTAGTATCAGATCTGACCGAATCTTTAAATGTAGGCATATACCAATTCATACGATCTAAAAAATTCCAACAAAAATCAAACAGCCAGCCATGGTTCTCCCCCAAAATGTGCTGCTGCTATCGCGCACAGAAATTACTTTTTCCATAACTACGAACGTAATAGATGCACTGAGACTTAAGCTGCTTTCAGGAACGTATACAGCAACCACTGTAAAAGAGTAATAAAAATGGAAGAGAGCTATATGCCGAGTCTGTTAAAACCAAAGTAGCTGATCAGCGGCTTGATTCAGACCAGTTTTGGCAAATAACAGATACGATCCTGAACAGAAGTGTGCGTTCTATCCCTACCATTATCAATGGGCCAGACGTCGTCTCGTCAGCATCAGACAAGGTCAAACTATTTGCCAAGAACTTTGCAGTTAATTCTACCCTATGCAACGAAGGCCATCAACTCCCCATATTTCCTCCTAAACCACAGAACACGCTAGGTAACATACAAATATCCGTGCATGAGGTCGCCAAGCTATTCAAGAAACTTGATTCAAGTAAAACAACTGGCCCTGACGGCATCCCAATTATAGTGTTAAAAAAGCTTCAGCCAGAACGTATTCCCATACTTACGAAACTGTTTAAGGAGAAGTGCTTTCCGACTCCCTGGAAAACGTCAACAGTATGTCCTGTATTTAAGAATTCAGGTGATAAGTCATCTCCCTCTCAGTACAGACCAAAAAGTCTCCTGTGTGTTATGACTGAGTTGCTGGAATCCATATTAAATAGAGAAATAGAAAACCACCTCAGTAGAAACTATCTTCTTAGTAACACACAACATGGTTTCCGTTCTGCAAGATCTACTGCAGATGTGCTAACGGTTATATCTCACATGAATAGTGAATCTCTTCACAAAGGCATCCATTCTAGGGCAATTGCTCTTGACATATAAAAGCCTTCGACAAGGTATGGCATAAGGGCCTACTTCCCAAGATTTCCAGCTACGGTATAACTGGAAATGTTTTCTCAATCATTAAATAATTTCTCTCCGATAGGCTCATAAGAGTAGTGGTCGATGGACAAAAATCAGAGGCATGCAGTATTAATGCTGGAGTCCCTCAAGGGTCAATCGTGGGCCCAACTCTCTTCCTGATCTACATTAATGACCTCCCTACACACGTACGTACTTAAATCATTAGTTGACATCTATGTTGATGACAGGACCAGCAAGGGCAACACATCAAAGGCTGTAAATGACAAAGTTCTCTCTGATTCTCTCCTCTGACCTCGAGCGCGTGGTTCCATGGGGGAAGACGTGACTGTTACCTTTTATGCATCTACAACCGAACTCCTATCTTTACATCATCAACACTCTGATCCCACTCTGACATCAATTGAAATGGATATATCTCGTTTAGGAGAAGCCCCGTGTTTTGACAAGCTGCTGGGTTTGTCCTGATCTGAAATGGAACACGTACATCAAATCTGTTGCCAAGGTCGCTGGAAACATGGTGGGATCCTTCTACCGCTCAAGAAGATATCTCACTACTGATGAAATGTTCTATCTATATAAAAGCCAAGTACGTCGAAGGATGGAATACTGCTGCCATATCTGGGCAGGAGCTGCTAAAAACAACCTATCCTGCTTTGACAGATTACAACATAGACTTCGTGGCTTGGTGGGGGATGCCCTTTTCTCTACCCTGCAACCTCTCTCCCACAGAAGAGACGTTGCGAGTCTATCCTTGTTTTATCGTCATTTCCCTGGCATTTGCTCGTCTGAACTCCAATCTCTGGTCCCACGTCTCCAATCTTTCACGAAAAACACCCGTCTAGCTGAATCCACTATGAAAAATTTCCCACACTCTAAATCTGTGCCTAAATCAAAATGTGGATTCCATGAACAAAGCTTCTTTCTTAGAACTGAACGCCTGTGGAACTCTGTTCCGTCTGCCTGCTTCCCACCTGACTACAACTTGGATGTCTTCAAGTCCAACGTTAACAAATTCCTAATGAACCGCCCCCTTAAGTAAACACTTCATCAAATTTCCACAGTAACGTACTGTACTTGCAATAACCCTTATCTATGAGTAGCTTCCGGGCCTTGAAAAGTGGTGACCACCGTGTAAAAAAAATCAATAAATAATAAAGCTAATAGGTGCTTCATTACCGTTAGGGTCGAATCACTCACAAATTATACTCTCTGATCTATGACGTTTCAATTGAGATATGGATAAAAAAGATTTTATATAAAAAAGTGTAATGTAGACTCGTAGAAAAGTGCATATATGTATATATATATACATATATATATATGTGTATATATATATATATATATATATATATATATATATATATAGTCTTCGCTCTTGCGTGACATTTTTTGTTCAAATGATAGAAATTCAACAATTGACTAGTGATGAGCTTGTTGATGAAAGGGGCCCCTAGAGTTTTCCCGACCTTTTCAAAGCGTTTTGTATATATATATATATATATATATATATATATATATATATATAAATGCGTGTATATATATATATATATATATATATATATATATATATATATATATATATATATATATGTATTGCTTATTGTGTAAGAGAAAAAGAGAAAGTGCAATTCCACAAAGGGAGACTTATCTCAACAAGTATTATTGGAGCTTATTATTATCCCCGTCATTGCTACCATAACCGCTACCATTATCTCCATTTTCACTGTTATCAACATTACCTTTTAATTTACTTACATCAGAATAATTGGTAATATTATCTTTAATGTTTATTTTTGATAGTTTTCATGAATTTTGTCTTTATTTATTTCTATATTTTTATCTTCAAGTTTACTTCAGTATTTTTTCATCTTTGTAATTAATACTATTATTATAATTTTCATTATCATTATCTTTCGTACTATTATACTTACCCTGCTATTGGTTGGTATATTTTTATCACTCACATAAGTAGTAATGGATTCATTACTCCTCCACTTTGACATCTATATGTATACTTAACCTTTTGCAGCAAGTTAAACGCACTCATAGTCATTGACATTCTAATCTCTTATAATCCTACTCCCTATATCATAACAGAAGACACTTATAAATTCTTGCCGCATATTACCTCTCAGTTTTACAACCTTAGATAACCGCCCTCCCCCAATTACAAGCGATTATATAGCCGCCATTTTCCGTTTAGATGGCGCCATTCAAAATTACCCACTCTATAGAATATAGATACTCCACAAGCCGAAGCAATAATACACCCCCTACTTCATCATAATACATATACCCGTTAATCTCAATACTATGTTAAAAACCATATACAATATTATACATCACAGTATATATAGCACGCTTCTTATTTATTTATAATTCAATAAAGCTTCCCCCAACAAACTATAATTCCTCTTCATCGTTTTCGTCCCTAATGAACCTTACGCTTGCCGCCGCATCTTCCCCATGCTTCTTAGCACCTTCTCTTATCTTCTGATGAGAAGCATTAGGCTTCGAAATGCCCTGACATGAAGCGTCCCTTCTATCCCCCAATTTTTTCCTGTATTTCATTATTACATAAATGATTCATTCCATATCTACCAATATATAGTTTTGTTGTCCTATTATATATATATATATATGTATGTATGTATGTATATATGTATGTATATATGTATGTATGCATATATATATATATATATATATATATATATATATATATATATATATATAATACGGCAAAATCATGTTGACACACTGGTTCCTGTCAGATAACTGAAGTTAAGAAACGTTGAGCCTGGTCATTACTGAAATGAGTAATCAATTTAGGAATTCCAATTGCTGTATGTAGGAGAGTTGGTGCTGACTGCACACACGCACAGACACACAGACACACACACACACATATGGGTGTACATATATATTGGGGTATACATATATATATATATATACATATATATACACATATATATATATATATATATATATATATATATATATATATATATAAAGAATGCGAAAAGTATAAAAGCTTATAACTTTTCTTTATTCGTTTTTAATTGGTGACGTGCAGGAATACAAAATAATAATATTATGAAAAAAAATTAAAAAACTATTTTTATAAGTACATAATTTTCGACCGATCCTTCAGTCTTCATCAGTGTAGTGATGTATGAGGATACACGGGGAAAAGGGGAATGGAAAAGGAAGGAAGGTAGAGGAGGAGGAGAAGAAGGAGGAGGAGAAGGAGGTATAGCCAATGAGAAGGTGACACGTCAGTATTAAATATATAAACATATAAGTACGCACATACACACATGCACACAGTACATATATACATAAAAACGAAAAATCAAAATTTAACCTTAAATAAAAATGAGAAACGCGTCTTTAACTGTCTAATCATTTGAATTCTAACGATATTATTTATTCTAAGAGAGAATAAGAATTCAAAGGATATAAGACGTTTTGAGGAGAAACGCTATGATGCTCATTTGTAATTTAACGGCTATTTCTATGTTCGAAAAAGAACGAAAACGTCGTTTCTAAATTCACTGTTTTAAGACAAAAACGAAGCGCTACTTTTTATTTTTTTATTACTATGTACATACATGTTTTATAAATATGTACATATACATACGTATACAAACAAATACTCACATGTACAAATATATATATATATATATATATGCACATATGCATAGATAAATGCATGCATATATACATATATACATACACTAACAAACATACATGCACATACATAAATGCTTGCGCATACATTTACACGTAGAGACAGCTGTACATATATACATATAAGTGTACATAAGCGAATGAAGGGAGAGAGAGAGAGAGAGAGAGGAAGAGGAGAAGAGAGTGACGGGAAAAGAAGTATAGGTGTGCGAGAAATACATACACTTATATACACATATAGATATCCGGTAATATGAAGAAAATTAACTCTTAAAGAAAATTTGTTTTGAAAACATACACACATATATGCGCACACATACACATATATCCAAATATACATACATACATATATATATACACATACATATACATGTATATACATATACTGACGTGTATATACACTATCAGGTACGCGTACACATACACTCGCACAAATGCATACAAATATGCGTACATAATACGCGCATAATAATTGGGTGCATATATCTGTGTGGGCGTATATATGTGTGTGAGTAGGTGTGTGTATATATTGTGTGAGCGTGTGTATGTATAAAGTTGCTAAACAATCTGCAAGAATACAGGTGTATTCATTCGAATACATACCCCGTAGAGTAGCATTATAACGTGTGTATGTTGCAGCACGCACGCTTACACAGTAGAATATAGACATGTTAACATTCGCTTTGTGTTTCCCTAATCAATTTGTCTATTCAGAAAACACTTTTCCTCAGCCTACATTCAGATATATAATTAGATATATTTTATTTCTTTCATAAATGTCTCTTCACGTCTTACACAGAAGACAATTCGCCCGTCCATACTCGTGTGCAGCTTTCTTTTATTGTCTGGAATTCTCTTTAATTTCTCTCTATATACCAGTGCCTCCATTTCAAGAGGTCAGTCTCACTCGGTCTGGGTATTAAAGACTCGCGTACGACTTCGAAATTAGGATAGGGAGAAATTGGCGTGTTAGTCATTCAAACGAGGTCGTATCTAAATTGAAATTCGGACACACGATTCTTGGTCAAATTATCTTTTAATTACACTTTGTTTCGTATATCAATTCCTAATTTCTTCGGTAGAAACTCATATAGGACTGAACACGATTCCATATATATATATATATATATATATATATATATATATATATATATATATATATATATATATATACATATATATATATACATATATATATATATATATATATATATATATACATATATGTGTGCGTGCGTGCATGTATCTAGATATTTATATACATACACAGACACACACACATATATATATGTGTGTATGCGCGAATGTGCATATATAAAATTTAAATGTATATATATATATAAATATATGTATATATATATAAATATATATATATAAAATATATTTAAACAATTGGATATTATCATAAATATATACGAATAGTTTTTTTTTATAACAATATGTATGAAATGAAGGTAAAATATCACATATATCTGTATATTTTGCCAGCGATCATTAGTCAAGCATGTCTTATTGAACACGACTGAGTTAATTTTTCCCATTTTGTCGCATTACTTTTAAATTCGCTGAGTGTTCTCGTTATTTCGACCAGAATGTTGTATGTTATAGTGTCCAGTAGTTGCTATTCGAAGATATTTCTCTGCTGTTGGTTTCATTTTCTTTATTGAGGTTGGTGCATTTGTAGTGCGTTTTGCTTTTTATTGGTTATAAATTTGTGTGAAGTATATGAAGTATATATTTTAAATGTTGATTTCCTTATTTAACATATATTCATTTAGTTATTTATTTATTGTTAGTTATTAAATAGGGTTAATCGTCGTGAAAGTGCTGTCGCAGTGTGGCATATGTGTGTGTTGTATGAGGGTGGTAGTGTACGAGTGGACTCGCATATTTCCTTCAGAGAGGCAAATAAGGTTATACACTACATTTGTTTGGTTTTCTGTGTTGTAAGTATTATTGTTATTGATTTTAATTAGTATAGTAGATAATTAGTTTAATCTTTTTGTTCTGTTAATGAGACTGGTGAATATTTTAATTAGGTTCGTTATTATATTTTCGTCTGTGTTGTAGTTAGTGCGTATTTAGAGTTGATAGTATTTTTAATACTGTCATTTTGTTACGTTTTTTTGTGGATTGATTTTAAATAGAGTTTTGTTTACTAAAAAAAAAATCATTTTTTTTTTAAATTTTCACACCAAACAATGCACAGTGCCACTTTGCTGTAGGGGGCTACTATCAGGTACATAAGCTTCAGGGATACAGTGTAGGGAGTTGGGCAGCAAGATGTCGGTTCACGTTGCATTTGAACTTCTGCATGTCTTTACAGTTGGGGAGCAGAGGCCCGGAAGGGAAACTCCAAAGCTATCGGTTCTGGGGGAGACACTACTGGAGTAAAAGGTTTTCTTACATCTACGGATCTCTACCGTGAAGGGGAGTGCTGCTTGTCGGGGGAGTTTACGTCGAGGGGGCACAATTGCTTGCAGTTCGTCAGAGAATTCACCGTTAAAATACTTGTAGAACATGCAAAGGGATGCAACATTTCCTCCATGGGACAGAGGCTGAAGTTTAGATTAGAGTTCCTTGCCTATCAGATTGGCGACTCTCTTGTCTAAAAGCGAGAGACTAGTGGCAGATACACGAGCCCAAATATAACAAAAATACTCCATACATGGGCGAATAGTTGCCTACTAAAGGTATAGGATACTTTTGGGCGTTTATTGTTTCTAGCATGTTAGAGAGAACCAACCTTCTTTGCAGCGGTCCTGGCAATATTCTCAATGTAATTGCTCCAACTCCTGTTTCCTGTGACCGTTAGACCGAGGAGTTTAAAGGATGTATTCAAGATAATGAGTCATTGGTCATTGATATTGGTGGTAGGGAAGGTTTCTTATAATTATTGAAGGAAAGAACTTTAGTCTTGGCAGCATTGAATGTGGCCATCAATTTTAGTCCCTATTCCACTACGTATTGGAGGTCATCCTCTAGATTATCTTCCATTTCTTTAGATATGTGTTCATTTGTTTTCCTGTCGTGTCTTTTATAGAGCGTGTTTTCCTCAACATACATATACAGATCTAACAGACAATTTTATCAGGGAGGTCATTTATGAATATTAGCAATAACAGAGCTCTAAGAATAGACACCTGAGGAACCCCTTCATTTATATCATATTGTTTAGATTTACAACCGTCAATGACAACCTTGATTTTTCTCTTATCTAAGAAGGAGTTAATTATGTTATGTGTTCTTCCAGTGATACGGTATGATCTGATTTCCTTGAGAAGACCCTCATGCCATATCCTGTCAAAAGCCTTAGATATATCTAGAGCTACGGCACTACCTCCCCCCGCTTTGCCCAGGGAAACGTATATAAGTTCTGAGATTACAGTTAGTATGACTGTTGTAGAACGGGTTTGCCTAAATCAATATTGGTCGTCAGTAAGAAGGTTAGCATCTGTAATGTGATGGGCTTGAGCTTGGCTAATTATGGTGTCAAATATTTTGGCGAAAAGTGGGAGTAGGCTAATAGGGTGATATTATATTTAGTGGGGCTGCTAGAATCTACTAATACGTCGATAAATGATATTGTGTTATTTATGTTTGATTCGTGTATAAATTTGAGGATGGAGTGTGTTGCTACGTTTAGTTGGATTGTTTTAATTTTTTGAACAGATTCTGTTCCTATGAATATGTTCCTCTCATTTCTAAAAAGAAAGCCTCTTTTTATGCCTTAGAAGTTTAATCAGAATAAAAAGAGTTTTTTTTAGAACTGAGAGAATTTTGTTTTCTATATGGTTTATGTAGTATTATGAGAAGGTAAGATATAGATGTGATTCCATTGAGACACACAACCATACTATCTCACACACACACACCAAAACACACACATACACAAACACACACACACATATATATATGTATATATCTACCCAGAGTAACTTTGTACCGTAGACAAAAATAGCTATGAATATTACTTATTCAGTATGAAAGATATGTAATTACATATTTACCTAATAAATATTTAAGTGGCATACATAAATAACATAAAATAATAACATTTATTACGAATTGTTTTACAAGTAAAATTTACACTAAACAAAGTAAAAAAGGAGGTATATCCAGAGCAGGAGAGTATATCCCAGTAGCCCTAGCTATATCTAACGCTTTGACAGCGTATGTCAGGATGGTATACTCGCGAAAAGCAGAACATACGGTATTCCTGGGCAAATACTTAGCATATTTTATTCCTTTAAAAGCAGAAAATAACGCATGTTCTCGACGGTCGTACATCTGTACAATAAGGTTTATCTACAATTTGCAGTAGAATAGGGGCAACAATTGATAGTTACATTCAATGCTTCCAAGACTAATATTTTCTCCTTCAATCAGTACAAGAAAGCCTCTCATCTATCAATAGATATGGTAAAAGATACATTATCTGAAAGTACTTCATTAAAACACGCCAGCTTAACAGTTACAGACAACATAAATTGGAACAGATATATTGAGAGCTTTGCCAGAGCAGCTGCGAGGAAGTTGCCATCTCTGCCATACTAGAATGTTACTTACGCCTGAAAATATCCTGTATAACTGTTGTATTGTCCTATCATAAAGGATATGAGTGTTTGTTGCGTTATCTCTAATAAGTGATTAGAAGAGATGACGAGTTATATTATATATTTATGTTGTATCATGAAGGGAATCGTATGTTATCGTCTAGTCAGCGTTAATATCGTGTGTGAGTGACATGCATTTTCAGAACCTACCTCTGCTTCTTCGATCTTGGACCATCTGGAATTTCTCGTCCTGGAGGGAGACTTGATACGTGTTTTGGATGAATATTTACTCACTCCAAGACAAGGAATTTGTTTTATAGTTTATTTTACTTTCCCAGATGTCTTGCAGAAGAAAGAAAGTGAATCCAGCATGTGTGGGTACTTCTTCAACACACGCCAGCGTTGCTCCCCCCCCCCAGTGAAGAGGAGGAGACAGCGGGAAGCCGTCCGTTCTCTTCTAAGTCCAAATCAAATCTCCACGATTCAGGCAACCTGATCACGTGAGTCACACGCAATCAAATCAACTGACCTTTACTTCCGGTCTACGTGTCTAACTATATGATTTAATTTAAACACCTCCCCTCTCTCTCTCTCTCTCTCTCTCTCTCAGACCATTCTGTAACATAACTACAGGGCCACTATTCGCCGATGTATGGAGTATTACCACATTTGGGCTCGTGCATCTGCTACTAGTCTCTCGCTTCTGGGCAGTGTACAAAAGAGAGTCGCCATCCTCAAGGGTTCTGAACTGTCATTTAAGCTTTAACTTCTGTCCGAGATGTTACACCCCTCTGCGTCTTCTACTAGTATTTTAATCGTGGATGCTCTGACGAACAAGAAACCGTTTACACCATTGACGTAAATACCGCGACGATCCCGACGATTAGAAAAATCTCACTCCTACACAGTAGAGATTCCTTGATCCATTGATGTAAGAAAGCATTCTACACTCATAGTTTCTTCCGCAGAACTGCTAGATTTTTGAACAGATATATTGCTGCTCAACTCCCTACATAGTATCCCTACAACTCATGCTTCCGATAGTAGCAACCTACATCACACTGCCACTGTACATTGTTTGGGGGGAAAAGTAAATACACAAATGAAAATGGCTGGTCTTATCAATATTTGATTTGGAACAAATTATCATAGAAATTAAATATTTAATAGATATTACTTGATTTTCACTGTGAAGTCTGCATTGTAGACTACAAAATCATTTTGTTTCCAAATGAACACTAATTCCCTCCGATCTAATTAGTTTATATTCTTTTGTGATTTGGCTCTTAGTAGTTCATAATTTGCATGTTCTTTTCTTTGAATGATTTCAAATATTATGTAACTTGGTACCCCATTATTTTGAAGAAGTGTTTTTGTATATCTCATATTTGATATTGCAAAGATAATAACTTACACAACTGCAGTGAAATTATTTCCACAAATTATCACTTAATTTTCACCAGTTTAACGTTTTTTGACATTTAGAAGAGAGTACCGAGTGAGAGGATGAATTTGTCGCTCCGAGGAAAACAACACTACAGCTTTATTTTACACATGTACTAAACAGAATCAATGCAGGAAACTTGGTTATGTAGGAGAGCTGACACCTATTTTATGTAACAATCTCCAGCGTCTATCATCGATTCGATACGTGTCCGGAACAAGAAACCTTACATTTTTTCACAAGCGCCGGCGTGATCTCGGTGAATACCCTGCAGATGGCTGCAATCTGACTGACTTTGATATTGTGCGAGGTCCTATTCGCGATGAAACGACCAAACGAAGCATTTCAGTGGGTTCACGTCGAAAAAGAAGGTCAGTTACAATGGCTATTCGTTGTAGTAGTACTTCTGACGCCAAGCCTGGGTCTCTTTAGACTGGCGGGTTAGCAACGAGTCTTCCTGTTACAAGCAGGGTCTGCTATCGGACACTTTATTCACCAGGACATGCCCACACTCTTCACATCAAAGTGTACTATAATATTGACTTTCAATTTGACTTCGAAGATGTGAGGGTTTCATGATTTGGCAGACATGAATCACGCCAGAAACCATAACCATTGCAGGAAACTTCGTTATAATTACGCTGAGAACGTCCCTGTTATCAAAATTTTGCATTTTCAGGGTGCTGGCCAATGGTTCTGTTTTAGAACTATGATCCGTAAGAAGCATCAGTACTACAGCGGCGCATCTCTGATCTCGCTATTTTAAACTTGCGGTAGCTTGTTAAAAGGCGGTGTGCGGGTTTTTTATGCATATTGAATATGTTCATATGCATATACTCACACATATATATTCAACATTCATCCCAAACTAATAATACATTGTCGCGAAGGTTGACTCTCCACCTCTCTGACTCTAGATCCATATCACAACATTTGAAAGGGTATGGTTGCCATCATTCGGAATTTCGAAGAATTATGGTAGAAAATCCAAGAGTATTGCAGAGTGAGAGAAATGAAAATAGGATAAGAATACTAGAAGCATTGTATATTAAAACAAAGACGCCTCAGATAAATAATATTAACTATGAATGCAACCGAAACGTTTTGAAATGTTTGGAATAAATTTGGAATATATATGTGTGGGTGTATATGTATATATATATATACAAATCCGCCCGCCTTAAGTGTAACAAACTACCACGTGACTATGAAAACATGTATGTATATGGAATTTACAAAAATAAAAAACAAATTCTACATTGATTTCTACAATACGCCTGAGGATGATAGAAGCACTTTTGTCGAAAATGCTCGCGACTATGGATCCAACTTATACAATTTCGATAAGAACACAAAAAGGACTATTCGGAGATTGGAATAAATAAAAATAAAATTATTACACATAATAACCTCGTGCTATTCAATATTATTTGTCTTAATAGGTGCACACACACACACACACACACATATATATATGTACATATATATATATGTACATATATATGTACATATATATGTACATATATATATGTATATATGTACACATATATATGTGTGTATATATGTACATATATATATATATATATATATATATATATATATAAAAAATATTAATTTTAAATGAGTGCAAACCATTATTAAATAATGAATGAACACGCACCGTTATATAATACTCTTAATGTAATTACAGAGCAATAGAATGAGAGAATAACAAAATACTTTATTCGAAAGTTCATGATGTTTGCGATCCTACAAATTATTCATTTAATTCAGTTGACATTTTACAATTCTTGACCGTATCTAAACAGCTTTAAAATATTGGTGTGTATTCATTATGAGGAATACAGTATATTTCCATGTATACATATATGTGTTATCATTTCTCTGAAGTATTCTTTATATTTAGATAGTGCATAACGGACATTGTGCCCTAAGTTTTAGGTGACATAAACAACTTCATTAAAGTTTTTAAGGGAATTTTCGGTTATTTGAATGGCCGCCTGCTGCTTGTAAGAGTAGTGTCGGATCTCTTTTCATAGTATAAAGGGAAGAGTAGTGGGCATATGATATCTGCTTATGTAATCACCATGTAAATCTCTTTGTTACAATTACTAACAGAAATGAATTTGGCTTGGTAAACTATAGATTTAATGGTGCAGCATTCTCCAGTGGGCAAATATGTTTCTCCCCTATTTAGTGAGAAAGAGGGGTTATTCGGGTAGGAGTTTTGAGGTCAGGATTGAGCCAAAGTAAATACGCTCTCCTAAGTATAATGCATCCTCTATATTGAACACACCTTTTAAAAGGATCCTGCCTGCGGATTCAACACCTCATTCACGGTGCCTAACCTCCACCTCTTAACAGAGTATTACATCAAATATAATAAATTTCAATAACACGCAAAAAAGTTAACAAAGTATAACTTTATTTTAAAGGCGTTCAACGAACCATTAATTTTCTCCGATCCCGACAAACTCTAAAAATTTGTATCGGATAAGTCAGACAAAAAATATTACTGTAATATTTGCAGAATCTATTGTCCGTCCTGCAAAAATGATGAGTGCACGCACTTTGATTCCAGTTGATCTTGACATTCGAACGCCTGCTACGAAGACATCCCTCCTTCAATAATAAAGGAAAAAACAACTACGTCACAATCAATCACAACAAGTAAAATAAGGACTTTAGAACGGTAGAACATGAAAAAAACGTTTAAAAGGATCGTTCTCATGTGATTGACAAAAATGTTTATGTGTGTGTATGTGGGTGAATAAGTGTGAGTCTATGTGCAAATAAGTATATATATATATATATATATATATATATATATATATATATATATATATATATACATATATATATATGGTTTATATATATATATACATATACATGCATATATACATATATATATATATATAAAATATATAAATATACATATATATATATACATATATATATAATATATATATATACATATATATATACATATATATACAAAATATATATATATAAAATATATATATACATATATAATATATATATATATGCATACACATGTATAATATATATATATATATATATATATATATGTGCGTGTGTGTGTGTGTGTGTATATATACACATAGCGAAGAAAATGAAATCAAAGAACGGTTATATATATATATATATATATATATGTGGGGGTGAGTATATATATATATATATATATATAATGATCGCAACGTCTTGTAAAACGAGTGCCACTCCCTCAGACATTTAAAATCCATGAGCCCAAATGCCTGAGGGAGTATCTATACAAATATGATGTTACAGAGTCTTAGCTTTGTACGACAGCTAAGTCTCTCTCCCGGTTCAAAATGTTGAGATCCAGCAACAAGCAAGAGCAAGATAGCCAGCAACAAATTAAACTGCAGACCAGCTTAATGCGGGTAATGGTCTTCCGCTTTATGTTTTTTTTTTAATCAGAGATTTGCTTCTCCTAGAAAGTTTGCCTTCACCACGGCTTACAGGAGCCCTCTCCACCCCAATACACATATACACACAAAAATCCACACGGTGCTAGTTGGCCGTTGACCCAGAAAAAGAGTTCATTCGCCCTTTGGAAGGTGTTGTTTTTAATCCGTCAGGGAGACTAGCCGCCCTCCTCACCAAACAAGTCTGGTGGGGGAACCAGTTTAGTCGCCGGTGACCCGACCATGAGGCAGGTAGTACTGGGTTACATGGTACCAGTAGCACATGACATGACCAGACATATATATATATATATATATATATATATATATATATATATATATATATATATATAACAGCTTCATCAGTGTGTGTCTGCCATTATGGTCATTTCCTATGGACACCAAAACGATAAGGCCGTTATTTCTTTTTATTTGACACGAAGGTATTGATAGTTCTGTAATTGTTCTAAAATAAGATTTTATGTTAATGGCTTCCATAAATATCGAAAATCGATAATCAAAAGAGTTTTGATTAAAGAAGGGATTCTAGTTTTGAACAACGTTTATATTATTATGTGCTTTAAAAGTATGAAATACAATGACATATTTTATAAACAGGAGCCCGTTTGAAATCGATTAATTTTGGAGAAAATTGAATCTTGATTCTTGAGTTTCCTCATCTCTTCTCTATATAAAGAAAATGAA
>NC_136485.1:24486660-24506660 GCF_053919585.1 Euprymna scolopes
AAACATTAATATCTTCACCTTCAACTCGGCACTTTTCTACAGGGGGGGGGTGAGTGAACTTTTTTCGCCGATATTTTCGAAAGCCATCCCCTCTTTTCGATTGTCTAGCCTTAATAGAAACCTACGCTATTTCCGGTTTTGCAGTAGTCGTAACAACAAGGACGTCAGGTTTTACCCCGTTCCTCTCCACCTTTGCTGTACTGGTTCGACCTGTCTTCCTACTACCACTTTTTTTATGCTAAACATACACCTCCTAACACCCGAGCAACGCCGGGATTCCATGCTAGTCTATGTATTTATAAAACTGAACGTGTCTCTGTGTGTCTGTGTGTGTACATTTCCCGACGCAATAAATCTGTCAATTTTCAGTTTACATACTCGAAATTTTATATACAGCGTACTGGGATTGGGGAAATCTCTGTTATCGGTTTTCGGCCAGAACTTTGGCTGTTAACGGGTTAAACATACACGATTTGACCTTTGAGACGTCTACCAATCTCCTTCGACAATTTTGGGTCGAAGAACTTGAAATGTTATTTTAAGGGAACATAATAGCGATACTAGTAAAAAAAATCGCCTCTGTGGTATCTACAACATTACTCAGATAATTTCTCGTTTGAACATTTGAAATTTTACATACTGAGTATCCATAGATAAGCCAATGGTTTCCTCGCTTTGGGTGGAACATTTTTATTTACCGATATATAAATGTATGTATGTATGTATGTTTGCATTTTTGCCTAAAACTTTCCACAGAGACGACTTATTTTTACAAGATAAGTATCGTTTTTAATTTCGACCTGTCAGACGATCATTATCGAAAGATTGGCAACAATATTAATATCTCCAACTTCAATTGGCTACATTTCTACAGGGGGTCGGTTTTTCGCCGATAATTTGGAAAGTCATCCTCTCCTTTCGATTGTTTAGCTTTAATTTAAACATAAGAACATTTCCGTTTGGCGGTGGTCGTAACAGCTAAGACGTCATGTTTTTCCCCGTTATTGTCCTCTCTCGCGATGCGGGTTCCAGCATGCCTTCCTACTACCATTTTTTATTTTTCTCAATATACACATCAAACACCCGGGAAATTCAGGACCGATGTGCTAGTGTATATATATATATATATATATATATATATATATATATATATATATATATATATATATATATATATACATATATATATATATATACATATATATATATATATATATATATATAATTATAATTAGTCCTCGCGCGAAAGAGCAGCGCGCAAAATGATTTAAATAATAATAATAATAATAGAAATAATAACAACTAAGACTTTCGCTGGCGAGGACTCCTATTGAGGGTACCCAGTTATACAGTCCTTTTGAAATTTCATGGGAAGAGTGGGGTTTAAAATAAACAAAAAACAATTGGTACGCTTAAATATTAACATTATTATTTCGAAATTATTATTGAACATGGGAATAGTGGGGGCTAAATAAACAAAAAAACAAAGAACAGTTGGGCCGCTGAAATATTACCGTTATTATTTGTACATTATTATTTTACATGGGAAGAGTGGGGTTTAAAATAAACAGAAAACAAACTAACAGTTGGGACGTTTAAGTATTAATGTTATTATTTCGAAATCATTATTGAACATGGAAGAGGGGGTTTAAAAAATCAAAAGAACAATAAGAACGCTGAAATATTAATGTTAATGTTTAGAAATTATTACCGAAATTGGGAATAGGGGGGGTTAAATAAGAAATAACAAAAAGGAACAATTGTGACGCTGAAATATTAACCTCATCGTTTCGAAAGTATAATTGAACATGGAAAGAGTGGGGGTTAAAATAAACAAAAAAACAATTGGGACTCTGTAATATGAACGTTATTATTGCTATTTTTTATTTAACATGGGAAGAGTGCGGTTTAAAATAAACAAAAAACAAAAGAACAACTGGGACGCTGAAATATTAACGATATTATTTCTAAATTTTTATTTTATATGGGGAGAGTGGAGTTTAAAATAAACAAAAAACAAAAGAAAAATTGGGACGCAAAATTATTAACGTTATTAAAAATTATTATTGAACATGAGAAGAGTGTTGTTTACAATAAACAAAAACGAATGAACAGTTGGGACGCCGAGTTATTAACGCTATTATTACTACATTATTATTTAACATGGGGGGGGGTTAAAATAAACAAAACACAAAAGAACCTTTGGGACACTGAAGTATTAACGTTATTATTTAAAATAATTATTGAACATGGGAAGAGTGGTGTTTAAAATAAACAAAAAGAAAAGAGCAATTGCGACGCTGAAATATGAAATATTTTATTTCGAAATTATTATAGAATATGCGAAAAGTGGTGTTTAAAATAAACAAAAAACAAAAGAAAATTTGGGACGCTGAAATATTAATGTTATTCTTTCGAAATTATAATTGCACATCGGAAGAGTAGGGATAAAAATAATCAAAAAAAAGAACAATTGGGTCGCTGATATATTACCGTTATTATTTCGAAATTATTATTGAATATGGGAAGAGTTGGGTTCAAAATAAACGACCATTAGTACGATGAAACATTTATATTATTATTTCGAAATTATTATTGAAGATAGGAAGAGTGGGGTTTAAAATAAACAAAAAACAAAAACATTAGGACTCCGAAATATTAACGTTGTTATTTCGACATTATTCTTTAACATGGGAAAAGTGTTATTTGAAATAAAAAAAGCAAAAGAACATTTAGGACGCTGAAATATTAGCAATATTATTTCGAAATTATTATTGAACTTTGGTTTATTATTATTGAATTATTATTGTTCTTCTGGTTTTTGTTTATATTAAAATATAAACAAAAACCAGAAGAACAATAGAGACGCTGAAATATTAACGATATTATTTCGAAATTATTATGGAATATGTGAAAAATGGGGTTTAGAATAAACAAAAAAAAATGGAAAGCTGAAAGATGAATGTTCTTTTTCGAAATTATTATTGAACATATGAAGAGTGGGGTTTAATATAAACCAAAAATAAAAGCTAAATTAGGACGCTGAACTATTTACAGTATTATTCCGAAATTATTATTAAACATGGGGAGAGTGGAGTTTAAAATAAACAATAAACAAACGAGCAATTGGGACCCTGAAATATTAACGTTATTATGTCGAAATTATTATAGAACATGGGAAAAGGGGTGGGGGTTAAAAAACAAAAAGAAAAGAACAAGTTGGAAGCTTAAATATTAATATTGTTATTTTGAAATTATTATTGAACATGGGAAGAGTGGGGTTTAAAATAAACAAAAAAGACCAATTGAGACTCTAAAATATTAACGTTATAATTTCGAAATAATTATTGAACATGAGAGGAGTGGGGTTTATAATAACCAAATTATTACGCTGAAATATTTGTTTTTTCTTTCGAAATTATTATTTAACATGGGAAGAATGTGCTTTAAACTAAACAAAAAACAAAAGAAGAATTTGGGCTCTTAAATAATAAGGTTATTATTTCGACATTATTATTGAACATGGGAAGATTGGGGTTTAAAATAAACAAAAACCCAAATAACAATTTAGACGCTGAAATATGTACGTTATTTCGAAATTATTATAAAACATGGGAAGTGTGGGATTTTAAATAAACCAAAAACAAAAGACCAATTGGGACGCTGAAATATTAACGTTCGAAATTGTTATTGAACATCTGAAGACTGGAGTTAAAAACGAACAATAAGGGCGCTGAAATATTAACGCTATTATTCAGAAATTATTATTGAACATAGGAAGAGTGGGGTTTACAATAAACAAAAGAAGAATTGTGCGCTGAAATAATAACGTTATTATTTCGAAATTATTATTTTACATGGGAAGACTGGGGTTTAAAATAAACTAAAAACAAAAGAACATTTTGGACGCTGAAGTATTAACGTTATCATTTCGAAATTATTATTGAACATGGGAAGAGTAGAGTTTAAAGTAAACAAAAAACAAAAGGACAATTGTGGCGCTGAAATATTACCGTTATTGTTTGCATATTATTATTTTACAGGGGAAGAGTGGGGTTTAAAATAAACAAAAAAGAAACAAAAAAACAATTGAGACGCTTAAGTAGTTACGTAATTATTTCAAAATTATTAATGAACATGGGAAGAGGAAGGGTTAAAATTAACAATAACCAAAAGAACAATTGGGACGCTGAAATATTTACGTTATTATTTCGAAATTATTATTGGACATGGGAAGAGTGGGGGTTAAAATAAACAAAAAACAAAGAAAAATTGGGACGCTGAAATATTATCGTAGTTATATCTAAATTATTATTTAACATGGGACGAATGCGGTGTAAAATAAACAAAAAAAACAAAAGAGCAATTGGGACGATGAAATATTAACGTTATTATTTCGAAATTATTATTGAACATAGGAAGAGTGGTGTTTTTTAACAAACAAAAAACAAAAGAAATATTATGCGCTGAAATATTAACGATATTATTTCTAAATTATTATTTCATATGGGAGGAGTGGATTTTAAAATTAACAAAAAACTAAAGAACAATTGGACGCTTAAGTGACGTTATTATTTAGAAAATATTATTAAACATGGGAAGAGTGTGGTTTCAAATAAGCCAAAAAACCAAAGGGCAATTGGGACGCTGAATATTAAAGTTATTATTTTGAAATTATAAAGAACATGGGAAAAGTGGTGTTTGAAATAAACAAAAAAAAAATTGGACGCTGAAATATGAACATTTTTATTTCGAAATTATTATAAAACATGGGGAAAGCGGCATTAATAATAAACAAAAAACAAAAGAAAAATTGGAAGGCTGAAATATTAATGTTATTTTTCGAATATATTATTGAACATGGAAAGAGTTCAGTTTAAAATAAACAAAACAACAATTAGTACGATGAAATAGTTATGTTATTATTTCGGAATTATTATTGAACATGGGAAGATAGGGGTTTAAAATAAACAAAACACAAAACATTAGGACTCTAAAATATTAACGTCGTTATTTCGACATTACTCTTTAACATGAGAAAAGTGTTGTTTGAAATTAAAAAAAAACAAAAGAACATTTAGGACGCTGAAATATTAACGTTATTATTTCGAAATTATTATTGAACATGTGAAAAGTGGGGTGTAAAATAAACGAAAAAATTGTAACGCTGAAAGATGAATGCTCTTTTTCGAAATTATTATTGAACATAGGAAGAGTGGGGTTTAAAATAAACAAAAAAAGTGGAACGCTGAAAGATGAATGTTCTTTTTTGAAATTATTATTGAACATGTGAAGAGTGGGGTTTAAAATAAACTAAAAACAAAAGCTAAATTGGGACGCTGAACTATGTACAGTATTATTCCGAAATTATTATTAAACATGGGGAGAGTGATGTTGAAAATAAACAAAAAACAAAAGAACAATTGGGACGCTGAAATATAAAAGTTATTATGTAGAAATTATTATAGAACATGGGAAAAGGGGGGTCAAAATAAACACAAAAGAGCACGTTGGACGCTTAAATATTAATGTTATTATTTTGAAATTATTATTGAACATGGGAAGAGTGAGGTGTTAATAAACAAAAAAAGATCAGTTGGAACGCTGAAATATTAACCTTATTATTTCCAACCATTATTGAACATGGAAAGAGTGGGGGTTAAAATAAACAAAGAAGAATTAGTGGGCTGAAATATGTACGTTATTATGTCGAAATTATTATAGAACATGGGAAGAATCTGGTTTAAAGAAAACAAAAAATAAAAGAAAAATTGGGAGTCTAAAATAATAAGGTTATTAGTTCGACATTATTATGTAACAGGGACGGAGTGGGTGTTAAAATAAACAAACAACAAAAGAACAATCGGGACGCTGAACTATTTACGTTATTATTTCGAAATTACTATTGAATATGGTGAGAGGTGTGTTTATAATATATACAAACACCAGAAAAATTGGGACGATGAAATATTAACGTTATTATTTCGAAATTATTATTGAACATGCGAAGAGTGGGGTTTAAATTAAAAAAAAAAAACGAAAGAACAATACGGACGCGGAAGTATTAACCTTATTATTTAGAAATTATTATTGAACATGGGAAGCGTGAGGTTTACAATAAACAAAAAAAGAACAATTTTGTGCTGAAATATTAACGTTATTATTTCTACATTATTATTTTACATTGGAAAAGTAGGATTTAAAATAAACAAAAAACAAAAACCAATTGGGACGCTGAAATATTTATGGTATTATTTCGAAACTATTAAAGAGCATGGGAAAAGTGGTGTTTAAAATAAAGAAAAAAAAGATTAATTGGGACGCTGAAATATTAACGTTATTATTTCGAAATTATTATTGAACATGGGTAGAGAGGTGTTTAAAATTAACAAAAGAACAATTAGTGCACTGAAATATTTATGTTGTTATTTCAGAATTATTATTGGACATGGGAAGAGTGTGATTTGAAATAAACAAAAAAACAAAAGAACAATTGGGCTCTGAAATATTAACGTTATTTTTTCGACATTATTGTTTAACATGGGAAGAGTGCGGTTTAAAATAAACAAAAACCAAAATAACAATTGAGACGCCGAAATATTAACGTTATTATTTCGAAATTATTATTGAACATGGGAAGCGTGGGGATTAAAATAAAAAAAAAGTTAATAACACACCTGGGACGTTGAGAAGTGGAAGAAAGTCCTGTTTTCTGGTGAGAAAAATATTCAATTTAGATGGTCCTTTTGGTTTCCATTTATATTTGAATGACAAAAACATGCCCCTTTAAATTATTTCAACACTTCATAGTGGTGAAGTTCTGTAATGGTATCAAGTTCCTGTTCTTACAGAGTGCCGATGGATCTCCAGGTGGTTCAGGGTCGTCAGACAGCAGCTGGTAATGTTAGCATGCTACAAAAAGCATCTTTGATGACGGAAGCTCATCGTTTGTGTGGGCATGAATGGTTATTCCAATAGGATGGTGCTGCAATCCACACTGCAAGACGGACCTTTAGCTTCCTACAAGAAAATGGAGGCTATCTCTTGGGACATTCTGCATGCTCACACTTGAACCCAATTGAAAATGTTTGGTGATGGATGACAAGAGAGTTTTATTGAAATGGCAAACAATATTCAACAAAAAATGATCTTCGTGAAGCTATCTTCAAAAACTGGAGCAGGATCCCCCGCACCTTAACGTAAACTCCTATTTTTAGCATGCCCCAAAGAATTTTTGAAGTCATCAAAAGCCGTGGAGGTAGAACTCATTATTAAGTTTGATTGTTGAATGTGTTCACACACTTTTACGACACTTTTTGTACAATTTACTAGAATTTTCGTCGCTGGTCTTATCATTTTGATCATGTTTAAAATTGTAATAAAAATATAAATTTTTAAAAGAAATATTTGGAATGTACCTTTTTGTTTCCATAAACTTTTACAGTGTAGTATTGGCAACCTTAAGTCGGAAGAGTTTAAAATCTATCCTCAAAATGTTTGTTTTTTTAAGATTTGTAACTGTCCTTAAAGTGTTGATAAGCAGTGTATATATATTTAAGGTCAGCGCACGCGTATGGGTGCAATGACAAAAGCACATATTTTGCGAAACTACAGCGATGAATTACATGTAAAAATAAATTAAATAAATTTTACTCGGGCTGATTTTAACGTCAATGAGATACCTCAGAAATTTGTTGGTTAATAACGCAGATAGCTTTTTTATGCTATTAACATAACTTACTTAAACGCCATCAATGTTTAAAGGTTGCATTCTTTGTTTTATGTTTTTAAGAACATGTTTGCTCAGTTTTCCCTGAGATAAATGTGTAATCTAGTATGGTTTACAACTTCCTGCTTTGGCGTTTAAACTGTCGACGCTGAAATAAATAAACACAGATCTTTTAAGGTTTTAATAAACGTATTTCTTTCTAATTTTATTTATTTAAGATAGATTTATGGATTTTATATTTCAACACCTTTAACGTAAAAAAAAACAAAAAAAAATAATAAATAAATAATACCGAAAATTATTATTTGAATAGGCGGCATTTTAATAAACGCATTTCTTTCTTAATTTATTTATGTTAGATAGATATATTGATTTTATATCTCAACACCTTTAACGTAAAAGAAACAAAAAAATATGAATAAATAAATAATACCGAAAATTATTATTTGAATAATTTTGTGTTGCAAATAAAACAATTGTTCAGGTTTGTTCACATAAAATAATAAATTACCCAAATATATTTTTCGTAAGTTGCCGGTGATTTTTAAAGTAAAATACTAAGTTAATTTTATATTCATGCACTACTAAAATAGAAAAGATTAAACAAAACCTATTTACTTTCATCTCTAAGACAACAAGGATGTGATTGTGCGTTTAAATCGTTGTTCAATTTATTTTGCGTTCATATGTGAATAAAAACAAAACTGCAAATGCTTTTTTGCTATTCATACATTATTTTATTTGTATTTCATGGCAAATTGGAATCTTTTTCAAACAAACATGAAACATATATGCATACGTTTTAAACTATTTTACATTTTGTTTATATTCTTCACAAGTAAGCTTGTTTAGTCGCTGAAACCGTGTTAATAAAAAAAAAACTTAATACATACTGCACATAATAACATCTAATATTTCATAAATGGATTGTATCAGAAACTTGTAGAGTAAGACACTGTTATCAAAAACAATAAAAGCAACATCTCATAATAAACCGCTTCGTTAAGAGACGCGAGGAAATGAAAATAACTTAATCGGTAAATACTATTTCAATTCTATTTAGTTCAAAAGTGACTTTATCACTGTAAATGTAACTAAACCCAATAGTAGCTACTTTTATACGTATTTTATTTAATTCATTACAATTTAAATTATTTAAAAGTAATTTTTTACTATTTAAAAGTAAGTTTCGCTTATCCTCATCTTTTGGAGTTATCATTTCACGCCGTTTCCCCCAACTAATCCTCTGGCTTTCGTCAGGTGGTGGTAACCGCGAAGGGCTAGGAACTACTAATCTCCTACTTGCATCCTCATCAATTACTGCTTTACATATTTGTTGTCGTCTCACCACGTTTTTTTTTTTCATCTGGCCGGCTGTGGGGAGTACCGAAACCGCTCTCTTCACAAAATTCTCAACTGGACCCGTAGACATTCAGCATCTCTTTCTCCTGCGTCATGGGCTCGGAAGATATTTGGGTTGTTTCTGAGACAGTAAGGGATTATTCAAGGAAACAGCTTCTTGGCAGTCTTGTTGGTTGTTTATATTGCGAAAGATATATGCGTATTATAAGTAGGGAAAGAACAAGTAAACGATTTAATATGTATTGCTGACTGGAAGTTGTATTCAAAGATCAAATACCAGCTTAATAATATTGTTCAATCTTTTGGAATGTTCAGTAATTTTATAAGCATGTAATTTGCTATGCAAAATTTTGTGCTTGGGAATCAAAAAAAGGGGGAAATTCTTGAAATACAACATTTGAATTGAAAATAATAAAATAGAAATGAAGAATACATCTACTTATGACTTTTGAAATTAGAAGGTTGGTGCTTAGGTGAAGCTTAAATGGGATAAACAAACTGTACACAATGGATACATGGGGAATATTAATATTCCGATATATGGCGGGTGTTTTTCACACTGTTTTCTATACAAAACAATTCAGGACATTCTTCATTAGTGTTCTAGTAGTCGGCTGGCATCATCTTTTCAGCGCTCTTCCTGGTAGATGATCAGAAAGTTTCTGGTAAAGATTCGCCAGTTCTTCTCTTAGCAACCATATAAAGGGACCGAGGTATCTTACAAATGAACCTAGTTTCGAGTGTAAACGTTTTGATGGGTGTTCACTGCATAGTTTAGTTCCTAGTGATTTCTTGTGCTTCTGGGATAGTTCTCCAAGTTCTCGGTATAGCTCTCTTGTTTTGATGTTGGTTGCATCCATAACACCCATAGCTGCCTATTTCACATAGTGCTACCATTTCCGTTTTGTTAGGTAGCTCCACACAATCCTTCGTTATCTAATAGCCAGCAATGCATACTTTTCTATACTACATTCCATTCTAATCGCCAAGTTGAATCATCCGATTAATTTTATTAGGTTATTTAATTCGTTTTTGGTACTTGCCAAGCGTTTCAGCTTATTCATAACTGATTCGGTCTGTCATTAGTATTAGTAAACTTGTGCCCAACCGAATCCTTTCCCAGTATATTGTTAAGAAGCACCATGTCTATCCTATTTAGTGGTGGTGAAAAGGAAGCACGTTTGAATATACTTTTTACATTTCAATCTCATATATTTTTGAAATCTCCAATCACTGTTCACTAAAATTGAGTATCTTGTCTAGTATTCTGTATATTTTTAGATACATTCTTATCTATGCTCATGTAATTCTTTCTAATACTTTAATTATTATTATTATTATTATGATTAATAAAATTATTTATTATTATTATAATTATTATTATTGTTATTATTATTATTATTATTATTATTATTATTATTATTATTATTATTATAAAAGTAGTCGTAATAATAGGATAAGTAGTGGCTGAAATAGTATTTCGATTATCTAAACATTTTCAGTAAACTAAATAAGGGAATGTCATTTCACATTTTATATGATTAAAATAATTAGCCTCGATTCGAGCACGCTTACTTTCATCCCCGTATATTAGTAGACTCCTAAGAAAATGTAAATGTTTTAAAATAATTTCTTCGTATTTACCAGATAAGTAATAATAGTAATAATTCATTGCAATGGCTGCTTCACAACTGAAATTTAATTGCTCTTTTCCACCATTTAATATGGTCCTAAATAAACCTAAAATGATTAAATATTTTGTAAAAATTATTTAAATTGCAAAATTCAATTGATTGAAAGTTTGTCGTTTGAAAGAAATACGAAATGAATTACTATTAGAGAATAGGTAGAGAGAGAGAGAGAATGGAGAGTGTGAATTACAGTGTAGACACGTTGACAGGAAGTTAAGATCAGCTGATTAGATTGCGTGTGAGTCATGTGATCAGGTTAGCTGAGTCGAGGAGATTTGGTTGCGACTTTTACGAGAGCAGACGGCTTCGCCGTTGTATCCTCCCCTTCGCTAGCGGGGGACGAACGCTGACGTGGTGAAAATAAGACCAAGAAGAAGAAACCACAGGCCAAATTCACTTTCCTTTATTCTGTGATCGATCTGGAAGGTGAATAAAAAACTGTAGAGCCAATTTCTTTTCTTGGTGTGAAATAAATCTTCGTCCCCAAAAACAGGTATCAAGTCTCCCTCCCAGACGAGAATCTCCAGATGGACCAACAAAGTGGCAGAAGGTATGTTCAAATGACATGTCACACACATATTCATACTTAACAGCATATGAACATATGTAATAGAAAGACCACTAGATGATCACACACACACGACATTAACTCTGATAAGATAATCAAACGCTCAATCTTTTATAAATAGCCACGTTTGAATATATCATCTCCATTCAAATGTTTACCAATATACAACAAACGCTCATTCATGGCACAACGTAAAAAACACTTATTTGGTGTCTGTTGACCAGTTCGCATCGACGATGCGATATCGAACCTGGGGTGAAAAATACAACGTGGAAGCAGGTCCTGAAATTGGAATGGAGATCTCGAGTCAAGAAAAAAGGCAAGAAAAACACATGAAACACAATAAAAGGTCTGGTAAAAAAAGAAAAAAGAAAGAACAATAGAAAAAATATAATACACACGTACAACCTTTTCACGAAGAAAGAAAAGAAAGACATACAGACACACAGATGTAAAACTTTACGCATAGAAAATAGTTAAAAATATGGTTATCGTATTAGGAATTAGCTCGTTATGAACCGAAGAAAAATATCACTTAATGTACAAATTAGTAGGGAAAACAAAAGAATTACGTTATTCTGTTTAAAGCAATAGACCGATGAGACAGTAAGAAAATGTAATGGGAACACGCACACATTAAATTGTTTGGAAATGTGGCAATCATAATTTGAAATATTTGCACCGTTGCCGAAGTTTATAGAGGAAATGGTCATCGCTTGTTTTGAACTGGGTAAAAAAAGAAAAGAAAACAGAAGAAAACAGAAAAAAGAATTGATGCTCTTGTTCAGGTCAGAAGCAATCAATTATTTCTGTAAATCGTGAACGTTGTTTTTTTAGTTTTAACGGCAGTTTTGGAAATTTTTAAGGCCTGAAGAAGGTTGTTTTATGTAATTACTTAGAAGTTAATGTTCATTGTTAAAAAATGTGTATTGATGATTTGATATTGTATTATATACTGTATAATTGTTGTTCTCCAGGGGTATGCAAAATAGTAAGAAAATAAAAGAAAGAACAACAAATCAGAAGATTAGATTAAGATAAAATGGTCGGTCTAGTCAAATTAGAATTTTAAAAAGGGGGCAGGTTTAAATTTACGTAGGCGGTTAAATATATTTTGGAAGAGATTCACAGACCCTGCAAGGGGGATTTTGTAATATGTTTTTCGATCGTGGAAAATGCTATTTTCGCCGTCTGTATGTAGCTTGATTAAGCTGACCGGTGTGACGGTTTAAAGATCATATTCTTCGCAAACAATGAAGACGGGAGTACTACAGGCCTATGGGCTTAAAAGGCTTGTTGTAGCTGCAACGAGGGTGCGCGATAAAATGCACCCACATATTAATTAAGATAAAGCTTGCAGATAGGGCCGCTTGTGAGCTTCGACTGATTGAAAATGCCCAATCTTGGGAGTAACAGAACTTCCAACGCAAGGGCGGACGTGTAGTGGTGACGTGCCCACTATGTAGCGAATCTGAAGTAGGAGAAAAAAAGATGGAATATATGCCGCTGATACGTAAGAACTTTAGAAGTCAGATATCTGTCCGATGAGATGTCGGCAACAATTTTTTTTTTTAGATATGGCCTTGATATTGGAATTGGTATGGGATGCTTGAATGATAGATGTTAAGGAACATGAGGTTACTTTACCCACATCCCTGAATGATGCCATATGGGCTGTGAAAAAGGGTCCGGCCGAATAAATTATTTAAGAGACATAGAAATCATATGTCTGAGCCGTACATTTATACAAACGCTCATATTGTGCCGTTCTTGAACCTGAACACCCATAAAGAGTGTGGAAAACAAAACATGGTACGGGTCTTTCATTGAACAACGGTGAAAACAAAAAAAATATAGACACAACGGAAAAAAGACATATTAAAATAATGTATAGTTATATATTATGCTAAATGACGAGAAATTAAAAAAATACAGATAACCTGATCGATATACAGATAACGAATTGTTGATTTTAAATAAAACACATAAAGAAAAAATGCTATGTTACGTTGTAGAAAAATAAACAGAGGAAATTGTAAAAGAAAGATATATCAATCGGCATACTGATAATAAATTGCTAATTTTGAATATGCAGTCAATGTGTAAAACAGAAAGAAAAAACGAAATATAAACTTTAGTTACAGAGTGTTTATGAAGAGACTTGTTACAACTACGCGAAAGACGTCAATCAAATATTTGCTATGAATTAATAGATTAACCAATTATATACAGTTAAAATGTGGTTAAATTGTTAAAGCTTTGCGTACTTTTAGGAAAAACAAGGTGTATTTTTTTGTTAAGAAGCAAGGGGCAGTTTCTGCTAATGTGATTTTTTTTTCTGTAATGGTACGTTTGTTTTCTGTGGAATATGTTTTTCTGGTTTGCAAAAATGTTATCCATTGTATGTAAGCTGTTTAATGAAATGATAAATTATATGTTTTTTTAGATTAAGAAAAAAAAAGAAAAACACAAGTGTTGTCTTTGGGTGATGGGATTCTGTGATTTTGAGTAGGATCAACATGGAAAAATCCATGGGTTGAAAGTCCCGATATTTTTCGCTGGGCAATATGCCTTGAAAGGCAGTCGCGGTTACCGACCTGGAAAACATTTTTTTCCAATATAGCAGAGCGAAATTTATTTCTGTCCAGCATCAGGGAGCAATCGGAGTTTCCCTGACGTAGCGTAAGTGGCAGAAGAGAAAATGGCAGAAGAGGTCATAATAAAAATCACTCGGATAAGAAAAGGTGATATATATTTTTTTTCTTTTTCAGAAAACCCCAGTGTTGGGTGACATGGACAATTTTAGTTTCCATCGATTGTTATTTTTTGTTGAATTTCGTTTTATGGAGGCTTGTCTAAAAGTTATAAGCGAGTCGTTTTTTTTTTTGTTTTTTTGGAAACGACTATGTATTTTAATTGTAAATCTCTATGTATTTTTTGAAAACGACTGTGATTTTTTTATTTTTTTATTTTGAAGATTCTGTGAGGTGGCAAAGGTGATGTAACCGACCTCAAAAATTGCTGACGTGGACAATTTTGGGTTTCCACGAATTTATGGTTAGTTATTTGTAACTTTTTATGGGTGAGATGAGACTTTGTGAATGATTATAAGATTTTTTTTAAAATTAATATTTTCATGCAATTGATTTTTTCTCACATCAGAATTGTGCAGGTTTTTTCTTGCTCTTGGACATGTATTTTTTTCGCAGAATAGAGGAGGAGTAAATTTTTGCTTTGTGGGGTTTAATGAGATAATGATTAATTTATAAGTAAGAAAATGTTGTTAATTAATTAATAATGATAGTAATAATAATGATAAAATAGGAAAAAAAGAGAAAAAAATAAGATGTAATCAGTGTAGGGGAAAAAGACAAACTACTCGGTTAAATAAGGGGTCAGATAGTTCTAAAGTTTGGAAGAGTCAAAGGTTCCGTCGATATTTATTCTAATGTTCGAAATGGTTGTAGAATTTTTTTTGTCGTTTTTTCGTGGGATTTTCTCCGGGTGCGTAATTCGGCGGGAGACATAGGAAAATGCTCTCGTAATGTTTTAAGAAAAATCTTTTATCTCGTATGAGGAATGAGCTTGTGGAAACGCGTTATCGCGTGACAAGAGATATAGTTATCTCTGCATGATCCTAAGATGCGAGATGGAGGTCATGGGGTCACAGAGAGTTGCTGACCTTCGAGGTCGCAAGGATTTGCGCCACATGGTATTATTTGTGGATGTAATTTTATTTATAGACTTATGATTTATTGAATAATGATATGATAGTTCCTTTGCCACTGGAGTGAGCTTAGGATTCCCTTATAAAAAGTGGGTAGTATATATATATATATATATATATATATATATATATATATATATATATATAAATATATACATATATATGTATATATATATATATGTGTGTCTGGGAAGGAATGGTAGAGAATGGATAGAGAAGGAGGAGGGAGAGTGTGAATTACAGTGTAGACACATTGACAGGAAGTTAAGATCAGATGATTGGATTGCGTGTGAGTCATGTGATAAGGTTAGCTGAATCGAGGAGATTTGGTTGCGAATTTGACGAGAGCAGACGGCTTCGCAGTTGTCTCCTCCCCTTCCCTACGTGAGGGACGAACGCTGACGTGGTAGAAATAAGACCTTGAAGAAACAACCACATACCATTTCCTTTAATCGGTGATCGATCTGGAAGGTGAATGAAAAAATATAGAACCATTTTCTTGTCTTCGTGTGAAATATATCTTCGTCCCCAAAAACAGGTGTCAAGTGTCCCTCCCATACGCATTCTTTGTCGGCGGTTCTCATGGTGTCTTCGGAGATCCTAGGGTTATTTTGATCCACAAAGAAGAGTGTTTGTTAAATACCAGAATGACCGCTTTTTTTTGTGAGCAATTTTTCTTTGGCCAAACCTGATATAACAAGGGATGCAGTACAGCCAGGTTGTACGGACTCAGTGTTGGTATGTATTGCCTCAAGCCACCGCTGAAGTACCTTCGTCGATCCACACATGCGGAATCGGTAATTATCTTCAAGCAGATTGACAGGTTCATTCATTTTATGATAGTATCGAGTTTTCTATATAAACAAGTAGGGACACTTTATCCGTACGTCAGAAGAAGGCGTCGTTTATCACAGCCCCATTATATATCAATGCCACACTGATAACGAAAGTACTAGCGTCGACCCAGACGTTAAGATATTTACAAAAAGAGGAGACAAAAAGAAAGCCCGCACTATAAAAATATTTATTCAAATGAAAATGTAGGGCATTAATGATACACAAATACAAAAGAGACACAATGAACTAGTGAATGTTTTGTTGCATAGTCCGTCTGCTATTTTACAGCCTGCAAGATATTTGAGAATTCATTGAATAATACTTCAGCAATACTCCAGGGAAAAGGCATGCAAATTTTCTTTAATTTTTATCCAACGTTCTTCCGAATATATAATTGTATCATGCGCAACAGTTGCTTGATGTAATGCCATAGGTTTTCCATAGGGTTTGAGGGATGGAGAGTGTGCAGGCCAATCCAATCACGGAATATAATGCTCTTCCAGGAACCTCTTGACATTGCCAGCTGTGTGAATGGGAACATTATTCTGCATACAGATGAAATTCTCATCCGAATTCTGACCGAGGTACTGTAAATAATGCTTCCTCAACATATTAATGTACTTTGTCGAATAAATTCGACCTTGCAAGCGAACTATAGGCTCTGGATCATTGCTACTAATAATGTCCCACACCAAAACTGACCCTACCCTACCTTGCAGCATAGAAACTGAGACCCTAGGACTAAATTATTCGTCTTTTTCTCGAGGGACGTACTGCCTAACATCACTGCCCAGCTTATTTAAATTGCTTTGGGCGCTAAAAAGCACATTTGACACATGTGAAGAATCATGATCTTCATTGCATCTGACGAAGTCCAGACGGCGCTTTCTGCTCTTTACAGAAACAATTGGCTTGCGTCTTGAAAGATATAATACCCAATTAAATTCCTTTAATCTGTTCTTGACAGTAGAAAGATGCAACTTTTTAACAATATTGCACTGTTGTTGGTTATGTGGAGCCGTTTCAAATATGTTACTTATGCTTAAGGTCTGATTCTAAAGACCATTTTCTTCCGTGTTAGAAGTAACGAAGTGACACTTATACGACTAGATTTGGAGGCATCACGAACACTGCCGGTGTTTTGGTGCTTTTGCCCACACTTTCCTACAGTTTTCTCATCACATTTCAAACTGCGGTTGATTTCTTGATTTGATAAACAAGAAAGGTGAAGATAAATGAACTCTTGACGACCACTAAGAGAAAGCGATGCCATATGGAATAAATATTACATTGTATACCATAGAACAACAACACATACGATTAAGGATGCTTTGTTGCCTGTGCGTGGATATTTAAAACTGATTTAGGAGCGATAATTTAAGCTGGTTTTTAGTGAATTTTTTGCTGCGGATATTGTTTTGGTCACCTCAATTTGAAGTTTTTTGTTTGTTTTAATTGACATGATCACTATAATATTTCAATTAAAAGTCAAATGTGAACAGGTAAAATTATAGAGTATTAAAAGTCGAAGCAAATGAGCTATAGGTTGTTTAACCTGTTACATACAATTTAGCTTGTATTTGAAGTTTTTTTTTTTAAATTATAAGTGCTGATTTCTTTTAACCGGCACTATATATATATATATATATATATATATATATATATATATATATATATATATATATATAATGTGTGTGTTTATTCTATTATTTTAATAACTGTTAAATCCATCACCATAATTGCCGTCTTCAACAAGTTTAATAAACAATTCGAGACGTTTATATTGAAACTTAGTTAAATATATATTTGTGCGAATCATTTGGTTTATTTATTTTTTTAATAATCTGCCAAATGTATCATTACCATAATCGTTTCCAACAACAACTTGAGATTTGCGAACAAACTGTCTTATTAAAAAAAAATCCGAGACGGTTACAGGACAACAATGGTGAAATTTGTCTTCGTTGATTTCATTTTGTTTATCACGTTTTAAAATCAATCTGTCAAATGCGTCTTCATCATCATAGTTCACGTTTTAATCAGCATGAGCGTTGTAAACAAACTGTTTTATTTAAAATTTCGAGACGTTTCCAATATAACAGTTGTGACTTTTTTTCGGTTGATTTACACCCCCACCACACACACACACACACACATATGGGGTATATGTTTAGAAAAGCAGAAGAAAAAAATAAGAAACCTACCGGGCGTATCTGCATCGCTTTTTCGGAAAGAAGAAGGAAAGGATGGGCAGCGCATTTGTATACGCAAAGGGCATCTTGGGAAGGCAGTGCATGATGGGAAAATCTATTTATTCCTGTCTCTTCCTATTTTCTAGATAGGAGGATATAAAAGCTGGGAAAAATTCCCTGGGGGAGAAAAAAAGAAAAGAGTCGCGAACATCTTCTCTTGAAAAGAATTTCGTATTGCTGACGTTCAGATTGTGCGATATGACATCGGTGGCGAGAGGCCAGGTGCGGTCGACTGGAAAAGAAGAGGGCAGAAACGTGCTGTTGTCAAGAGAGTAACTCACTCCTTCCCGAACCCAAGAACCGAATCCTGATTATAAACCTAAAAGCTATTTCGGCAAGTCAAGTCAAACATGGCTGACTGGAGACTCTCAACTCAGATTTTGAGACCCTTCACTGGGGAGGGTGACATAATTAAATGACTGGAAAAATTAAAGATGATTGCAAGTTTGCAAAAAAATAGAGGAGGAAGCCCTCACTATTTACCAGCAGATGCGCGATGAAGATGAGATGAGATGCGCAATAAACACGAGGTTCAAGGAGGTTGCGCAACATGCAGGATGAATAGTGGAGGCAGTAAGCTGAAGAAATAGAGCTCACCTCGGATTCGAACAACACGAAGGTCTTTACGGACCATCAAGATCACCTATCACTCCTCTGCCCTCGAAAGATGGTGGGGATCTTCTTCGAGACCTTAATACATTCTTCATAGATGGGGAGATCTTTTTGATGACACCCCTGAACAGACCTTGTTAGGTCGATTCCTAGCAATCCGGTCAAGGATATCTTGGCAGAGGTTTCTTCTCTCCAGGAAGTTGAAACAGCTTGCCATAAGCTGAAAATGGAAAGTCTCCTGGGGCGAATCGTTTGCATGCGGAGATTTTTAAATGTTCTTGACCCAAGATGACGCAACGCTTAGCGGAATTGTTGCAGACCGATTGGCGGGATAGGTGTATTCCGCAGGATTGGAGGGATACATTGTCGATAGTGCTATACAAGGGGAAGGGTAGCAGAGATGAATGTGGAAACTATCGGGACATCTGTTTGCTGTCAGTATTCGGTAAGGTGCGCTGTAGGAACATGCTAGACAGAATGCTGGAGCACAATGCTGACGATGTTTTGCCTGAATCGCAATGTGATTTCAGAAGATGTCGGGGACAGTTGATATGCTTTTTACAGACAGGCAACTGCAGAAGAAATGTATAGAACAGCAAAAGGAGCTGCATCAGCTGTTCATCGATTTAACAAAGGCCTTTGATACAGTCAATAGGGATGCTCTGTGGGAGATTCTGAAAAAGCTTGGCTGTCCTGACAATTTTGTAACTTTCTTAAAACAATTCCCCGATGATAGGAAGGCTGCGATCAACGCTGGGGGAACCCCGGCTGATTCTATCTCAGTAGAAAATGGTGTTAAGCAGGGATACCTTCCAGCACCTACACTCTTTGCGTTGTATTTCACCATGTTCTTTCGGATGGCATTTGGGAGTGTTCTGATGGTACCTATATTCGTTACCAAACGACTGGGGGGTCGTTCAACACTAGGCGCTTCAATAAAAGTACAAAGGTACTAACCAACACGATTTGTGACTTGCTCTATGAGGATGACTGTGATCCGGTGGCTCATACGGTGACTGATATGCAGCATCTTGTGGACGCTTTTGCAACGCATTGGGTCTGACCATAAATCTGAAAAAAAAAACTGTCTTAATGTATCAGCCTGCTCCGGGCATGGCATACTATGAGCCATCAGTTTATATCTGTGGGTCAAGGATGGCGGTTGTCACAGTGTTTTTTTTTTTAACTTTGGTAGCATACTGTTTATGTCTGGTGCCCTGGA
>NC_136485.1:24521660-24526660 GCF_053919585.1 Euprymna scolopes
TATATATATATATATATATATATATATATATATATATATATATATATATATATATATATGTGGGCGTATGTGAGTGTTTGTGTGTGTGTTTGTGTGTGCGTTTGTATCGTGTGCGCGACGATAACGATTTATTGTAATACACAGTGTATTTTCAATGTGTTTTCCGTGCTTTGTGATTTTGTTTCATTTGTTCTGCCTTCGTATTTTTCCGTCTAGTGCGTGTAACTAGGTGTCGTTGTATCCATCTCCCCTGGTCCAGTTTCATATATATACATATGTAATACATATATATATATATATATATATATATATATATATATATATATATATATATATATACATATATATATATATATGTGTGTGTGTGTGTGTGTGTGTGTGTGTGTGTGTCTGTGTCTGTGTGCCTGTCTGCCTATGGGCGGGTGTGTTGTGTGTGTTGGCGTGTTTTTTATGTGTGCGTGTGTGCGTGAGCTTGTATTTGTGTGTGCGCCCATGTGTCTGAGTCGAATTAAACATTACAAATTTCATTTGAAACTGCATTCATGAGAAACATGACATACTGTATTGAAAATATATTTACCCTCGGCTATAGGTTTTCAAAAATCAGGCCGTGTCTTCAGGAGAAAAACAAGGAAAATACAAGTATAAAACGACTAGTGAATATCTATTTATCACAATATATATCCAACTTTGAAAATCGAAATATTCTAAATGTGCAAAATTTTACAGACATCGACGTAGATCATTAAATTATTTGACTTATGGTTTTATGCTTTATTTCTATTAATTGGATTCTTCGGATTACTGTTCTCATCTTGAGTGTCATTTAAACACTGTTTAAACGTTTAAATGACTGAAATCTTTACTCAGATGTATGTTTCTTAAAACGGTAATGTTTCTGCCAAACTCGGGAATTCGGACAAACCATAGGCTATTCAGGGCAGCGATTACTGGCTTAAAGTCGAAAGTAATATTTGCTCTTATTTAACTGTCACCTACACAAAGTATTGAACCTCCAACATTCGGGAAACTAACAGTTGTGCAATTGATTTTCCAAGTTCTCTACCAGCTGCGTCACGGGTCCTTGTGGTCGAATCAAAATAATCAGAATAACCAATCGACATTTCCTAAATTCGGAAACGTTGTATTCCTTGTTTTTAACAATAAAAGGTCTAAATGCTAATTTATTTTTTAATGTGTATATCAATTGTAACATTTTTAAAATTACCGGTGGATAGCATTATGTCTATACATCTACACTAATAATATAAATCTAATATATCGGATAAAATGCATTGTATGCAAGTATGTATGCATGCATATATGTATGTATGTATGTCTCCTTGAAAATTTCGACAGAGCCGACGGATTTTCAGGAGATTGATATCGTTTTGGAGTGGGCCCTTTGGACGACAAATATCGAAAGATTGGGTAAACACATTAGTTGCTTTACCTTCAACTGGGCACATTTCTACAGGGAGGGGGCGCCTTTTTCGCATATATTTCCGAAAGTCATCTGCCCTTTCGATTAACTAGCCTTAATTTAAACATTCGGCACTGGCGCAACAGCAAAGACGTAACGTTCTTTTCACGCTCTTTTCCTTCCCTAGCGGTACGAGTTCGATACTGCTTCCTACTATGATTTTTTCTTTTGCTCAACAAACACCTCCATACACACGGGCAACGACGAGCACATAGTGTGTTATATAATCCTAATATATAAAACGTTATATGTTTTTTTTTCGTTTTTTTTTTAAATCATTACACGATAAAAGTATGCAGGAGTTCTGGAAGAATTAAATATTATATTTAAGCGTATATTATAACGGTGCAAAGATGGGAGCTCAACAGCTAGTCTAATAGATAAAATAGATAAATGTACGTGTGTCTGTCTCAATATTTTCTAGTCAATCTCTTCAAAAGTTATCAGTCGCGGAGTATGTTAGGAGCCTCAAATAATTGGAATTTTGATGGGCCGGTCTTTTCTGGATATTTAGCCGGCTAAGATTTCTTCAGGGGTCCAAACTGATCAAAAGTGAAAACATCGATATACAGTTTGTTCATTTTCTTACGTTATATTTAATGTTTTATAAGTTCATAAGGTTGTCACGTTCGAACGATGATGTCGTCACCAGCTTTGCATGCGAGCATTTTGCTTTCGGTTTATATTCTAGTTCTCGGAGTCATTATTTTAATTCGAAATCATGACTATTAGAATCTGGATGAATTAAAATATCACATTTAAGCGTATTTTACGAACGGGTAAAGCGGGGCGCCCCCGACTAGTAATATTGTATGTAAAATATATATATATATATATATATATATATATATATATATATATACACACACATGTGGTGCATGTATGTATGTACGTATGTGTGTGTTTCTGTTGTCTCTGTGTGTCTATCTTCTCTTTTGCTGTTTCAATCTCTGCTTGCTTGTGTGTATCTATCATTCTGTATCAGTTTCTCTGTCATTGTAAGGTTATTTCGCTCTCTCTCTCTTTCTCTCGCTTTCTCTCGCTTTCTCTCTTTACTTCTTCCTCTTTTTTTTCGATATAACCCAAAGTCTAACATGTTTCATCAGCCCTGTACTTGCTTCCGAATAAGCCTATGGTATAGGACGATTTCAACTACTTGAGAGAGATTTTAAAGACAAAAGAAAAGAAACGCCGTTATAGAACGGTCACCTTCTCTTTTTTGCGCAAAAAGAATGACCTGCTCCTCGAACTGGCTGTAGCTTGCGATGTATCGTGGCTTCTTTACGGCAACCAGCGACGCTCAACTTGGTCTGTTGCATCAAACAAGGCGCCACGACACTTTCCGAAGGCAGAGTTGCACCATAGAATGTCCTACTTACGGTTTGCGCCTCTAGAACCGGTCTCATATATTACAGTTTTTCAACGCAAAAAGTGTCATTAAATAGATGAAATGCATCAAAAATTAAACAACGCACCCCAGTATTATGCTTAAGAAAAATATCTCTTTCACGACAATGCCTGGCCACTCGCTGCTAAACCGGCCTTGCAGAAGTTGAATGAAAGGGATTAGGAATCTCTGCCTCATCCGCTATAATCCCCAGACCGCACACTTTTCGACAACCCCTGTTTCAGGCATTTCAACAACTATCCACGTAGGAAATGCTTGAACTACTGAAGCGCTATCTTTCAAAAAAAGGATTTCGTGCATTCATCGCCACCAGACTACAAGATTTCCACCTTACTAGCATAATTACATTTGCAAATGAATCAGTAGTTTTTTATTCTGATGGTGCTTATTCCGAGTAAAACTGTTCCTGGTTACTTTGGTTTCGCACTGTGAACTTCAATCTTCTGATGCCGTCGAACTTCAGTACCATCTTGATGGCAGCCTCTTCACCGTGTAACGTCTTCAGAGCAATATGCCGATGATGATGCAATCCCCAGCCATACCTCCAGTGGACTTCAATGCAGTCTTTACGTTGTCTCCAACAGCTACCACTCTACTCGCCTTCTTATAAATCGAGAAGACGGAAAACCTGCCAAACGTGGCTCCCACTGATGATCACACATTAACCGTCCCCGGTGCGTTTCTAAATAATATCAGCACATTTCCATATCTTGACTCCAATCTATCATTTCCCTGCGAACTTAGCGGTGAATTTCGACACCGCTTTAATCTCGCGTCTTTTGATTGTGGTTGCCTTAAGGACTGTGTCTTCGCCAACCGCAATCTTAGATCCGCCGTCATCCCCAACCTCCTGTACGATTCCAAGACCTGAGTTCCATATGTCCATTACGTCACGCTTCTGGAATACTTTAACATCAGACGACTACGCAGATCATCGGCCTCTATTATTGACACAATATATCTCATTCAGAGATACGCAGAAGAGCTGACGTTGCACTCTACAGTCAATACTTATCCATCGTCATCTTCGATGGTGGGGCTACATCATCAGGGTGCCTTCAAACCGACTACAACGAGGATTTTTTTTTCGGTCAGCTCACTCACGGCTGACGAAACGTCAGCTGCCCGAATAAACGCTACATAGACTGCATCAAGCTATACTGCAAACGCTGCAATATTCCTTCAAACTTGTAGAGACTTTGGCAACGAGCAGAGCCACTTGGCGGTCCACATGTGAGAGCGGGATTGCCTTCTTCAACAACATGCATGTGCGAGCAGCTATGGAGTGCCGAACACTGAGAGATCGACGAGCATTAGTGAACTCACTATCAAAACCCAAATTGTGTCTTCCTGTGCTCGATCTGTTCAAACCAGTGTAGACTTCGTGTTGAGGTCCGCAGTCATCAACGGAGTCACAGAGCTTAATAATTAAAAAAAAAACATGATGAATAAGGCGTCGTCATCTACATGGATGGACTACTATAACTAATTTGTGTTTGAGCCGAGATACATTAATCTGAATTAAAACAAAAAAAAAAAGACTTCAAGTGTTGTTTTTAATTAACTTGATATATAAATGTTTTTAATGCTACTATCCATCTATCAGGAAGTTTCCAGTAATAAGCTTCTGTTTGTATTTTTCCTTTATATTTGTTTGTGCATTTTTTTTGGTCACTTCTTGCTCATATTTTGTCATGTCTCTATGTGAATGGTTGTCTATGCCAGGCTGTAAGTCTGACTTTTTCAAGCTTCCGTTACACCTGACTATCTGTTGCCATATTACACGTGAGGGCACGTAAAGATAGAGGCCTGAGATTCTGGCATAAAAAGCGAATACGCGTCCATTTTTGGAGATGTAAAATCGACAGGAATGATGCTCAATCTTTAGGAAAAGGCATATCTATAAAACAAAAACAAAAAACACACACACATCATTATACTGCATATATATATATATATATATATATATATATATATATATATATGCACACTCATTATATATATATATATATATATATATATATATATATATATATATATATATATATATATATATATATATATATATATATATATGATGGACTCCCCCGTCGACTTCCATGTATGAGG
>NC_136485.1:24534160-24536660 GCF_053919585.1 Euprymna scolopes
CACTAAAGTTCAGCAACGTTCCTTTTTTGTTGGTACCAGATTGGTAAGCATTTAGGAATTCTAGGCGTTGTATATGCTGTGCGCTTATCGAGTCATTTGTTTCGAGTCATCCTGAATATACAATTCTCTTGCGACTGGTATTTTAGAATGTCGACCCAGGACAAGTGTGTTTGGAGTTTGCACACTTCCTGCCACAGAAATTCCACGCGCAGGCACAACTTCGTGGATGTCCAGAATCTGTCAAAGATAATCCCGCTATATATATATATATATATATATATATATATATATATATATATATATATATATATATATATATATATATATATATATATATAAAAATAATGGGTGGTTGTATGTGTAGTGATAAGTGTATGACTAGGTTTGAAGAGAAAGAGAGACAAGGACATCCAAAGTTCGAGTGCATGTATATATATATATATATATATATATATATATATATATATATATATATATATATATATATATATATATATATATATATATATATATCAGGATAAAATAAATTGGTGGATATAATTTCGGTAAGGATGGAGGAAACAAAGAGCTTCCTTGGGCATGCATTCCTTTCTCAAGTAACTTCGAACACAGATCATTCTCATCATTTTCCTCAGAGTGACAGCCTTTTTAGTCTTTCCGTATTGAATTGTTTTAGTTTATTTTTCATATTGGTATCAGTGTTCCTTCATTTCTCAGTGTATTTTTTTTTAAATTTTTCTATTAAAAAAATATTTTTGAAGAACATTTTCTCATGAAGTTTAAAGGAATACATACGAGGAAATGATTAGCACATGTTTCTTTTTAGAAACTGTATTATCAAAAAGAAAATTTATGCAAGCATATATATATATATATATATATATATATATATATATATATATATACATATATATATAAATGTATATGCTTGCAGAAATTTTGTCTTAGATAATACAGTTTCTGAAAAGAAATATGTGCTAATTTATATATATATATATATATATATATATATATATATATATATATATATATATATAGGGTTGTGGGTGTGTGTGTGTGTATGTATGTGCGTGTGTTTTATTTGGTGAGAGTTGTTAGTTATATACTTCTCGATTTAGTAAACTTAATTTTCTCCTGAAAGATATGTGATAATAAAAAGGTGTGGTCATCGTTGTGACGCACACCGTCACGTAATATTACACGCTGTTTAATGTTATTTTTGCTATAAGAAAATTCCTTCATATTACATACATCACATGAAAATATTTAGTACATTTAATTTTAATCTAATTAGCCAGTAGATGAACATAAAACTAATTTTAAAATATATGTAACGGGATCAAATGTAATGTATGTGTGTCTTCCATCTGATGTATATGAATACATTTACATAAATTGATACTCTCTATGAAGTTGCTACTCTAAAGATTATTCGACTAAAAATGTATAACAATATATCGACGTGACACTAGTATATTCCCTTATAATATATAGATTTCATACAACAAAATAATGTCGCAGAAAAGTAAATCCATATCCTTATATATATATATATATATATATATATATATATATATATATATATATATATATATATATATATATTTACATATATATTTATATATGTATATATCTATATATATATATACATATATATATATTTATATATGTATATATCTATAATTTTTTGCGGAAGTGAGATGTACAAGACAATTATTTTTATTACTTTAATATTCTAATGGTGTTGTATAATAAATAGACCTTATTTTACACCAACCATTCTAGGTGGAGCTTTGCCATCAGCAAAGAAACACGAGGGATAATGAGAGAAGATGATAAACCGAGCTACTTTGGTGGCTACTTTGTGTTACTTTCTTTTATGTCCTAGTACGAGTTCCACCGAATATCACTTTGCATTTCGGTTATGGAAAGAAATCTTTAAAGTAAATTGTCTTTAGAGTTCTACCAAACAAACGCAGCTTTCAGTCAACATTATATGTGGCACACCATCCAAACAGTGGGAGCTAGAAAAACAGAGATGAAAATAAATATTTTACTTTGATTCTGATATTGTTTTTGCACACAAACACAGACATGCACACATTACCACATTCATACATATATACTAATGGTGTTCATTAATTTGAAAAAAAAATGTAACATGAGACACAAATATATATATATATATATATATATATATATACATATATATACGTATATGCATATATATATATACGTATATGCATATATATATATACACATATATATACATATATATATATATATATATATATATATATATATACGTGTGCGTGTGCGTGCGTGTGTTCTGTATGTGTTTACTCTGTATGTTCAATTGATTTTTCGCAAAATGCTATAAACAATAACGCTAAGAATACATTTACATTTGCAGAGCATGTATATCGAAAGTAAACAATCGAAGCAAACATGTATTTTTCGTAATTATTGTTCATTGTTAATAAAGTGCGTGTCACACATA
>NC_136485.1:24541660-24561660 GCF_053919585.1 Euprymna scolopes
AAGTCTCATAATGTATTTTTTGAATGTATGGTCTACAAGCTTACTACTTTAAACATATGATCTTTGACCACCATTTGGTTTTAGCCAGACGATAAATAAAAATGATAAGAAATATATTGTGTTCTAAGCTGGAGTAACTGCTGAAATGATCGTAAATATACATTATTATCTGAAAATCGACGATTCTGAATCCATAAAGCAGTAGTGTCGCCATAAACGTCTGAGTTTGCAGCGATGAATGCGTTGGTTTCAATCCCAGCTGCTTGTCCCAATGTTACATATCTAACGTATGACCGCATTCTGGTGTAGATTGGTGACAATGTATTCACCAATGGAGATTTTGCTCAATAAGAATAAATACATAATTTACATTAATTAAAATCTATAAGACGGGTATTTCTCAACCAGTAACAGTTGGTCGGTTTGCTAAAATGTGTATATACATATAATATACATTTATACCTATATGTCTGTATATTTATTAATGATGTGTTCTCATTTAAGCTCATCAGCGTTGCTACTAATCGTTGCAAGAAAATTCACATCAATTTTTAATCATAATAACAAGTTTCATGAGGTGAGATTATCTAAAAACTATTTGGAAGTTATTCTAACCATATCAGTTCCTAGCGCTGTACGCCACATATAAAGCAAGTTTATGCCCCCATCGCAACAACTGTTGTCTCAAGGCTTACGTTTATGTCATCCTAATTCCATTCTAAACCACCCGATAATTTTATCACATATCTGATATAAATCTAAGAATTTTCTCTTAATATTTTTTACTTAACGACGGGTTTCGCCGAATATATACCTTGCCAGCGCGGTTCACCTCATCGAAAACGGTGACCTTGGAAAATGTTTATATTAGTTAAAGTAAACATTTTCCATTCTGAAATAACGTATTGTATTAATGGTAGCTGGAATCATTTTCCCGGCATATTCGCACAATCGCATAGTACACACAAACACACACACATAATGACACACTTAGTAACTGATAATTTTATATGTATATATATATATATATACATCTTTATATATATACATACACACACACATATATATGTGTGTGTATATCTATTTACGTGTATATATGTATATGTATATATATGTATATATATATATATATATATACACACATATACATGTGTGTGTGGGGGGCATAGTACTCACACTTTTAACATATGTTAATTGACATGTATAAATATTTTCTTTGATATTATAAACCAGTAGCATATATATGATTTTATATAGTGATAGTTATTTTAATATTGTACGTCGTATGAACTGTTATCGTTAAAGGATATTGCAATGAACACGCGTTAGCCTCTGTATCATACACTAACTTATAATAAACTAGTTAACAATAATATTCTCAGTTTTTCATGGTAAGCGACCATAATAATTTCAATATCATGTTTTCAATTAAAAATATAATTACAATAAAACAGAACATCTGCCCAACGTGTCTGCTCGAAGCTCACCACTCTTTGAATCGGTTTCGTCTGAATTATCAAATGTTAAAGACATGTTTTATTTTTTTTTGATGAAATTATAATCGTTTTGTATTATTTTTGTCCTGTAAAAAATTGTCAGATCAATATTTTCTAATTAATATTGAAAGCAATCATCCCTTTTGGGGGAGAATAAAATTGTAATTATTTCAATGTTTTAATTAATAATCTAATTTAATTCAAATAAATACCATTTCCTTCTGTTCCGCATAATTTGGTTTCCATGTGTACATACATGCATTAGACAGGAGATTGTTCGCTTTCATGCATTTGTGCGTTCTGCGGCGAAAGAATGTTAGAATGTGACGAACTTCTATTGGTTTTCCGTTACAGTGATCAGCCAATATCCCATTTTTATCCAACTACGAGATATAAAATGCGAGGACGATATATATTTTTAATAAAAATTTCTCTCAGTACGAAGAAGTTTTCAAATTAAAGTATGTATTGTTAAACATCAATGTTGCTTCTATGCGTTTTTTCGTTTATAATTTCATCGTGGTCATTTTTGGTAAAATTTTCGGGAATATTAGTTCAAAATGAAATAGATCAAAAGCGAAATTCCTGAAGCAGAACATATAAATATACTACATGGAAATACACACACATATACACACAGGTACACGCAGCCTCTTGTATGTGAGTGTGCGCGTGAGTTTGTGTGTGGGTCTACTAAGATTTTACGTATATATTATGAGATACAATAACTTTTCTACGTTTACTTCTCAAAAGAGCAGTCATGAGGAGGTTTGTTTTCGTATGTATATACATACACACACACCCACCCACACACACATATATATATATATATATATATATATATATATACATATATATTTATGTAATATACCATTATATTATATATATACGTATAGATGTATATATACAAATATATATATAGAGGGATATATCTATATTTATATTTCTCTATTTATATATATATATATATATACATATATATATAAAGTATAAATATATATATATATATAAATATATATATAAATATATATATAAATATATATATAGCTATATATATGTATATATATATATATATATATATATATATATATATATATATATATATATATATAGCTTTTCAACATATTGTATATTGTTGAATTACTTACAGAAGACTATTCATTTTCTACGATCCCCCAGATTAGGTGAACATATTTCATCTTTTAAAGTTTTTATCATTTTAACTTCTCAAAGTAGTGTCAATTTGAGATTTATTATCACTTCCACAATACATTGTTACGAATTTCTATATTGTTTCCTTATATCTCTCTATATCTTATTTATCTCAACACCCATATTTATGTATTTGTTCGACAGTACTTTAATTTGCCATATCTCTATCTCTTTGATGCGTTTCAAGCGTTTATATATATATATATATATATATATATATATATATATATATATATATATATATATATATATATACATATATATATGTAAAGAGAGAGAGAAAGAGAGACAGGTGTATAAATGTGTATATATATATGTATATTTATAAGTCTGCATATATATACATACGTATATATCTGTGTAAATACCTCATTTAAAACGGGTTTTAAAAAAATACTATGACATATATAACAATAACTCTCGTCAAATTTGTGGTACAACAAAACCAGAGAAGGGAATTTGTATATCATTTATCTAAACAACGAAAATTAAATTACTTAAGACTACGTATATATTGTTACCAATTACAATTGACAGAGTTATTGCGTAGTAAAATGCGCGCGCGCACACACACACACACACAAACACTGACAAACATACCCGTTCCCTTTTATATATATATATATATATATATATATATATATATATATATATATATATATATATATATATATATATATATATATATACATAAACCAGGAAGATACGACCTATCCCGGGATGTAATGATTATCTGCAAATATTACACCCTTCAATATCTTAATTGCCATCGAAACCGGTGTAATTGACTTTTTAAAAGTCATTTTGGTTGATTGCATGCTCTAGCTGACGGCCCATCTGTATGTTTTTGAATGAAGATTCACATGCTTTCCAGCAGTTACTTAGTTAAAATGCATTGTCTTCTACATTAAACTGTAAAAAAGTTATTGATCATCTTATAAAATTATTTTATATAACAGTTCGTATTAATGTTTAAAACACGCATGTCAAGTATAGTGCTTCAATTGTAATGTAAGCATCTTTGGTATAAAATATTTGTTAATTTTCTGTGTCCTTATTCTCTGCTTTTGCGGTAATAATAGCGTATATATATATATATATATATATATATATATATATATATATATATATATATATATATATATATATAACATTTCTGTGTGTCTGTGTGTCTGCGTGTGAACATTTCCCTACGCAATAACTCTGTTAATTTTCAGTCTACAGACTCGAAATTTTATATACCGGGCCCGAAGAGTTAAGTAAATCGTTGTACAACTTTTGCAGCCAGCAATTTGAGTATTAAGGGGTCAAAGTTCAACGATTTGTACCTTTGAGAAATCTACCAATCTCCTCCGAAAATTTGGGGTCTAAACACTATTAATTTAATGTATAAGTTCATTGGACATGGATCTAACTTACTAACCTGATTTGAGTCCAAAACAATAAATATAAGGGATCATAAAAGGGGTCAAAGTTTTTAAAAATTGACTGCTGCGGTCCCTACCAAATTACTCAAACAATTTCTTTTTGTAAACATTTGAAATTATACAGAAAGGGTATTCAGAGATAGGTCAGCTTTTTAATCGCTTTGGATCTATAATTTTTAGTCACCAATATATAAATATATTTGTGTATGTATGTTTTCATGTCTGCCGAGTTTTACAAGATCAGTATCATTTTGATGTTCGACCTTTCAGACGACAAATATCGAAAAAAACTAAACAATATCTTCACCTTCAACTGGGCACTTTACTACAGAGGATGTCGCATTTTTCGTCGATATTTTCAAAAGTCATCCTCTGCTTCCGATTGTCTAGCCTTCCGGATTGGCGGTGGTCGGAACAGCAAATACGCCAGGTTTCCCCCCGTTCTTTCCCTCTTTTGCGGTACGGGTTCGGGCCTGCCTCCCTGCTACCACTTTTTTTTTTTTGCTCAACACACACATCCAAAGACCCGGGCAACGGCAAGCTGAAATGCTATTTCAAGTATAAATGAAGACAGTTAAGTTGCCCGGTTAAAGTGCTTTAACCAGAAACATGCATTTCGAAATCTCTTCTTTCATCTCAAAGAACGTAGTGTTGAATTGATAAGCCGGGGCCTCTTTATCGGGTGATAATTGAAAATGCAAGTGTTATGTGAAGCTGCATAACCTTTTAACTCAAGCTAGCTTCGCCTACTTCTTTATTCATCGGATATTTTGTTTGATTATCGTTGATATTTCTATACAAAAGATATATAGGAACGCTGCGAGATACATAATATATATATATATAAATATATATATACAAAATGTATATATATATATACTGTGTATATATACACATATATATATATATATCTATATATATATATATATATATACAAAATGTATATATATATATACTGTGTATATATACACACATATATATATCTATATATATATATATATATATATATATATATATATATATATATATATATAGCCGTTATTGACTCTATAAGGGACGAGCAAACACAAACTACCGCACACAGACAAACTTTGTTTTATATGACATTTGAGTCATGTACATGTATACTTGTGTGTGGGTATATATATATATATATATATATATATATATATATATATATATATATATATATATATATATATATATATGAGAGAGAGACAGAGAGAGAGACATGCAGAGATATAAAGAGAGGTAACTAGAGAGAGAGAGAGAGAGAGATTTATATAATTGATATGCCCGTTGCGTTTTCTAGATTTAATACACATCTGGAAAAGAATTATGCACGTTTAGAAATTGTAAATGCATTGTATAATTTACAGTTGAATAATAATTAATAACAAGTTTAAATAATTATTGCTGAACAGAAACACTATAAGTCACAGGCTAGTATATGTAGCAACACGAAGAAGAAAATAAAAAAGTAGATGAATTCGTTATTTTAAAACAGCAAAAACACATACCTGAACAATTAGGTGTCCAATTTCAAAAATAGAAATAAAAATATTTTTAAAAAATGCTGATAATAATCTAAAGCTTAACTTCGCCGCTTGATAATATAAGATTATAAGTTTTACCAAGGCATGTATTCTATGTATAGCAAGAAAAAGTCCGCACACATGTATTTGAATGAACGTGTATTTTATGCAAACAGAAACATCGGATATGTACATCATATCTGTTACTTAGTCGATATTTCGTCATAACTGCGAGTTTTGTCGAGTAAAATATTAAAATAAATGTATACTATGCAAAATATTAGTCATTAAAATTTAATAGTTAACGTCAAAAATTAAAAGTTCCGAAAGACACATAACTGTATATTAAAAAAAATATATAATATAGTGATATAATTGTATCTGTCGGTGTTAGACAGTTTACTATTTCACCTCTCATTAAATATTATTAAAAAATATTGTTTGGAAAAAAAATACAAGAAAAAAACACAGAAATAGGCGCACACGGATACACGCTGTTTAGGTTAATAGAATTTAATTAATTGGTATTATCTCACTCTTACTGTAATAATGTAAGCATATCGTTTATTCGTAAATAAAATATCTGAATTAACTGTTAATAAAGTGGTAAAAGAAAATCATGTAATACTGATTGAAAAATAAACAATGATAGTCATACAAATGTAGGTGTTGTAAGTGAGTAACAGTTTGGAACAGGGGGGGGAATGTTGTTTTTAATGTAAAATGCATTAATATTGTAATATCTTCCTGTGTAAAAAAAAATCCATATGGGGAAAGAAAACATTTTTAGTGTCACACAATTATTCATACATTCATAAATTTTTTTGTCTGTCTGGCCGAGTTCTTTTCTCACAGGTTTCCAAACGTCTAAGCCTATATTTTGTAAATATCTATACACAGTTAATTTACGCCTGACAGTGTTCTTGTCCAAAAAGACAAATAAAATAGGAACAGATAATTTGTCGATTCAATAAAAAAAACTGGCATGGTTTTGCTTCTATTTATGTAAAAAAAAAAACTAGTAATTTTGTAAACCGGATATCATAAACCGGAACTTTTTAAGCGAAAGTGGATAAAAGGTTTTTTACGCCCAATCCAGTGTTTTGTACAACATCCATTCAATAATATCGAATATTGTACACATCTTATCTTACAAATAATCTTACAGAAAAAAACACCCTATTTTTGAATGGGAATAATATACTTTACACCGGAAAATGAGAGGATTCTCACAAACAAAAGCAGCATTCTAGTAGAGGCGAATAATCTCTTCTTTAAAAAGAACTATTAAAATCTGGAAATATAGCTTAATGGTAGAGTATTTGAGTTTAGATCGGTTTATCCCCTGGTAAAAGCGGGGTTTACGTGTAAAGAAGAGGTAACATTAAAGATTGTCGCAAATCAACTATTTGTTTGCATATTCAAAACAAGACATTAATCCCAAGGAATACTTCTAAGGAAACCATAGTAAACCTCAAATATCATCTTATATTTTAAACAAACAAAGACTCAATTGGATGAACGAATTATAATTATATTTTCTTTTTTCATTTTTGTTTGCGACTTAATCCACTACGCAAATTATTTTTCTTAATAAGTAATATTCAATAGAAGAATGATACTATAATAATTCATACGCAATCTACATACAATAAATACCATGTTAAATCGTATTGTTCGTCCGGAAATATTAACATTTATGTGTTTACATAAAGAGTTATATGTCGCTATACATTCATGAGCATGGTTCAATCAGTTAGCTACAAGAGACGTATCCAGGGGATACTCCTTATGGAGAAATAAAGTGTGTTATAAGAACTGCGGCAAATCTCGATAAGGATGTTATTCACGGAATATTTTTAAATTAAATGAACTAGCATCAGCTATTGAAATATTTTTAAGCATGTATATTTTATTCAAACTGTTTCTTTCTTCGTTTCCTTTTCCTTCTTGTAAACATTTGTGTAGGGAATATATTCAGAATGAAAGAGATAATAAACACATTCGTGTTTGCGTACACAACAATGCCCTTTACTTTTTAACACAAGGAATTACAATGCAGAATGTTCGGAAATTTACTTATTTGCAAATAAATAAATACATAAATAAAATAAAATAAATGAGATATACATTTGCTGCATACCCCAGAACTTATAATATTCATCATTTCAGGAAATGTTACTGTGAAAACCAAGTAAAAATTGAACATATTTACATTTGTTTAATGTGAAACACTATACATAGAAAGTTTAAACTAAATAAAGTTACTAAACCCTTTTGATTATGCCTAGAAAGAATTTCAATTTTTTTCTTTCTTCGCACCATTCATACAATCATATGTATCCCATGAATTTCATCTGTTTTCAAAATTTTCTTTTTTTTTAAATGGAGCCATAGCACTTTTAGTGATTGATCTAATCAACGAAGTTTCCTCCACGAATAATTCGTCATGTCAATACTGACCATGATCTAAAAGGTCTACATATATATATATATATATATATATATATATATATATATATATATATATATATATATATATATATGTATGTATATATATATATATATATATATATATATATATATATATATATATATATATATATATATATATATATAGGCTTCTCATCCAATAAAAGTAATGTCCTTGGTAGTATCCACAAATTATTTATATTGTTTAATATTATAAATATCTCTATTTATATACTTTTAAATTTTAACATGCTCTCCATATTGTTTACAATACAGAAAAATATTTATTATTCAGAATAAAGAATAAGTATCAACTATTTTTTAAAAATAACCTCTTTATATTAATATTTTTAAAGAACGTATGCTTAGTTAAAACAGATAACTTTTTTAAGCACGGCTAATACTGATTACATATATTTTGCATAGTATCAGAACAGTTATTAGGCGAATATATACATTTTTGTTATATATGAATAGACAATAGTTTTCCATTCAATCTCAAATCATGGCAATTTTTTTATTTGTAACGCGAACCAATTTAAAGAAAATATTTTCGGTTTTTATCATTTACTATATTGCTAGGATTGTGAAAAAATAACATATATGAATCAATTAAAAACAAGGAAAATAGGAACAGCGAATTTGTCGATTAAATAAAAAAATATCATGGTTTTGCTTCTATTTATGTAAAAAAAGAAACTTATGCGTGCGCAGTAATTTTGGAAACCGGATGTCGTAAACCGGAACTTTTAAAGCAAAATCGGAGAAAAGGTTTTGACGCCCAGGCCAGACAGTTTGAGTATTACAATATATATATATATATATATATATATATATATATATATATATATATATATATATATATATATGAACTTAAGCAATCTGTACATCGTAAACAGCTCGAGCCATTCCCGGAACTTACTCCGTATACACACTTCCCTCTTGAAAATATTGTAATGGAGTACTTTTGAGATCGTAAACACTACTGAAACCGACTCAATATCTCTTTGTCACACATTTAAAGAGATATTAAATAAATTGATTTTGAGTAGGTATAATCCTTTAGTTGGGTTCACGATTGATCTCGAATTTCCTTTTCCCACTCTTAAAAATATATATGGAATAAATCAGATTTGTGATCGTAAACTGTACATCCATTTTCGAGATTTACTCAATAGCCCCCCTTATCATTAAAATATATAAGAAACATTCTTAGTAAACAATGCCAAATTCGAATAAACCTCATGATTTGTCTTAGCCCCTATTATTTTTTGTTACAGAAAATGATAGAAATAATAGTAAATGAAAAATATTAGCTTAATTCATATTCTAATAATATTTTAGTATGTAAATCACTAGTACCTTTACAAAATGTTTTCTGGAAAAACAAATGAAATATCCACTTGGTCAAATTACGTGATTTTATTGACTATGATGTTTTACTTCCGTATCCGGCATGTACATTGCAGATCGTAAAAAGTTTCTTATTTTTTTATTTTTTGTTTGTTAATTGCATTGCACATTAATTTTAAACAACACAATTATAATTGCAACGCGGCAATTGTAAAAATGTAAAGTTGTTAATTTGTGTGTTAATTGTGATTGAGATGGCAAGTATAGAAAGTATCGACACTTAATGTTGCGAAAAAATATATATCCATATGATTTGGGTTTATAAGCTTGCATCGACACCAAAACATAATAATATATATATATATATATATATATATATATATATATATATATATATATATATATATATATATACATACATATATATATATATGTGTGCGTGTGTGTGTGTATGTATATATTTATAATTCGAGTTCCATGAGCTATGAATAAGACTGAAACTTGTACTTTTTTATTAAATTATTCGTATTAGTTGCTACCTGAAAAAGCAAATAAAATATATAAGAACATATTTCCTTGTGCTACGACGTAAACAATTGATTGTAACCTTAAACATTTTCTCTCCCTCTCTCTGGAACAGCAATTAGAAGATGTTTGGTGGACAGGCAATTTATAACCATACTACTAATGAGATATTTATATTATTACTCTTAGTACAAGAAAGTGGTGTAAACGCTCTACGACGACAATTATTACTGATGCTGCGTATGCTTCCAAGACTGATTCCGTTTTCCACCCGACAGAAGGGGGGTAACGAGAAATAAGAGAAAAGTAGAGCCCTGTTCTCTTTACATTTCGAATCATTATTATATTTTTTTTATTTACAAGTATAAACGGTGCAGACAAAAAATCTTGTGAAATAAAAACGAAATGTGATGATCAAATCCGTAAGTAGGCATTAGTAGCCGGCCACGTAATCCACTGCACCGATTTGGATGTGTTGTAAAATGACTAAAGCAACAGGTGTCTGTTTTTTCTGCATGCGTAGAAGAAAATCATCGCTTTACACTTGGCAAGTTGTGATTTCTTTCAATTTGACTCCTTTTTTCGCCATTTAGCAATTAAATTAATCAAGTAAATACCTCTAATAAAATTCTGCATCAAGACTGAATTTTTTTAAGTTACGGCATGCCTTACAGAGATCTTTACGTCGGGGAGGAGATACAATTTGAAAAAAGGAAACAGGCGTACACATAGACAGGCAGAGAGAGAGAGAGAGAGAGAGAGAGAGAGTTTGTATATTACAAAATACAAAAGTATATTGGGATTTATGGAACTGATTAAATATTGTTTCGAGGAGGGTAGAATAACTGGTAAGAAATATATTTTAACTTGCAGGCGCGTGTTGGAATAAAGTTCGACCCATGAAGCAGCGAAAATGTACGTTTGTTAACTTGATTAGATTTTGTGTGCATGCTGTCTGATGCAATGCAATTCCAGATCTGAGAGTGTTTCTTCATCTTTTATCATTATGTTTACGTGACATTTTCTTGGCCTTTACCCTAAACATCATTCGAACACTCTCGCTATATTGTCGTAAAAGCAGGAATGACCCTAATTAACATAGACTTATAATGAACGAATTGCACGATTTATTTCCGCTCGGCATCAAACCGTCTAATCATTTGGTCTGTGACCGATTTACTATTTTTATCCAGCTCTCAAGGAACACTTTTACTTTCACAATCATTAAATATATTCATTTCAAGCAGAAATAAATAAATAGTGTATATGAAAAATCATACAAGAGTCAGATTTTTAACAGTAAAATATGATATGTGTAACAGATACGTGTATCTAATATACATGTCTTTCAAAATGTACGGCATGTACCGCGGTGATTTAAATTATTTTTTCAGATACATCTCTGATCCGAACGACGCCAAGGCATGTATATATATATATATATATATATATATATATATATATATATATATATATATATATATATATATATATATATATATATATATATATATATAATTTTTTTACTATTATGCGCCAAACTGTAAAATGCTGTTATAAAAGGCTCAAGTATATATAGTTTGAATTGGATTAGTTCATATGGATAATTTCAAACAATTTTACTCAATCCTTTACTTATATTTCCATCACATGAACGCTAAAAGCGAATAAAAGCCTTTGGCTACATATTAACATAAAATATATTTTTATTGTAACACTAGGATATAATATGCATTTTTAATATTTTTCAAATTTCGACACAATGCGCAATCTGCTAAAACACTTTTTTAAAGAATACGTTGAACGATCGTATATCAAAATTTACTATATATTGAAACTTACTGAATGTCAGTAGAATTGCATGCCTGCATGTAAAATAGTGTTAGTGTATTTTACACACGCACACAAACACACACACACAAACACTGGCACACACCAGCACACACGTGTGTATTCGTATATACGAATATTAGATTGGTGCAAACTTAATGTCGTTTTTTGACTTGGTGTTTCACCTCAGAAAACGACATAGTCTTTTGTACCAACTTATATATATATATATATATACATATATATATATATATATATATATATATATATATATATATATATAATAGTGTACTTCAGTAAATATTAAATACCTACGGACACTAGTTTTTAATTTTTCGGGAATCATAAGGGTGTCACGATTAACACTAGTGGAAAAATCCCTGGCTCTATTTGCAACGTCCTAATCTGGTCAGCTACCGTCAACCGCGGAAACGCTGTTGAATTTTAAAAATTGTTTCATTTTTATTAAATAGTTTTAAACATTGTGTGTTTTTATTAAATATTTTTAAACATTGTCAGACTGTTTTACGCATTATATGAGTATCTGCAGAGAAGATTTTAATTGACCGAATTTTAATTCACCGATAAAAACGAGTTTCTTAAATAGGCGGACATAATTATTTATTATAACACCTTCACATATATCGTGGGTTTTTCTTTTTAATTCTGGCCATCTCTTTAGGTTAATGTCGAGTGTCCAAATGCACGTAGATTGCTCCCAACACATTCTTTTATAGTGCTATTCAGGTGTGGCAGCGGAAGTTTCCAGTATTTAGTGGTGCTTGAAGAAGGGTTACATGATGCATACGTTAATGCCTTGTCTTACCCCTTGTTATTTACAGTTCAATCCAAGTAGCAGCACATTGTCATAAAACGTTTTGTGTGTGTGTGTGAGAGAGAGAGAGGGTGTGGGTGTATGTGTGTGTGTGTGTGTGTGTGTGTGTGTGTGTGTGTGTGTGTGTGTGTGTGTTGCCTACCATCTCTTGACTTCACATAGTTAACCAAGCAATCTTCAGACCGATGAAATCTGCTGAAACTTGTGCATTTCAGTTCTGGATTATATTCGGAAGAACTGTGGATATATCAAGCGTTGTAATGGTCGGTTTCAATAGTGTATGGTTTCCACTCGTTTCTTCAATTTCCTGCATTTGTCTACGATTAATTGTCACAAATTATTTCGATCCACACTGGGAACTTCGTAGTTGTACATATCTTTGTCCAGCAATTTAAGATCACACTTTTGTGAATTCTTACACGCGCGCACACACACACACACACACACACACACACACACACACACACACACACACACACACACACACACACACATATATATATATATATAAGAACGGACAAATTATTTTGCTGCTTGTTTTTTATATCTAAGGATAGGATATATACATTTCATCGGCATGGAATAAATAAACACACTTTGCCATATATATATATATATATATATATATATATATATATATATATATATATATATATATATATATATATATATATATATATCACAAGAATCCTTACACCCCACCGAATGTATATGATATAATTTTAAATTATTTACAAACTATTCCGAAACAATATATTCTTTTGATAAATCAGTATCATTTTCTTTTTATTCTTAAGGAATACATACAACAACTACACGTCTGTTCGTTTTTCTTCGCAACGAACCTAACTAGCATTTATCATTGGGTGTACCCTACACAAAGTTAAAATACATCATTAAGGACACTAAGTTATTTATAAAGAAATACGAGAGAGAGAGACAGACAGGCATACATACAGACAGAAAGTGAGAGAGAGAGACAGAAATGCATATTTTTATATGAATATATATATACATGGTGTTTTTAGTGCATTAATTACTTGTCTGATGGTTTCCATGATACATTGTCTGAATTGATTTATGGGCCCATGGATCATAACATAACATTTTTATCCTCTTTGGCACTTATATCTGAAATAGCAGATGAAACGCACACACAATATTTGCTTCGTGTATTTCTCTGGTTCTACGTTGAGAAATGGGCAGTATAATATGTTTGGATGAATCAAACCTATTATAACATACACGTAAAGTAGTGGTTTACAAGTTTCCAATAAAATTGAACAATACATACTGCTATATTGCGTACATAATGACACGCCCTTATTTGTATAATATTAAAATAAATAAAGAGGAGCATTAAGGTGTACTTATTAATTTTTATATAATCGTCTTTTATTACTAACACATTTTTCCACTGATTAAACATTTGCGTGTCATATATATGTGTAATATATATATATATATATATATATATATATATATATATATATATATATATATATATATATATATATATATATATATATATATATATATATATGGATACAAATCTGAGACATGTAAATCACAGAAACAATATATCGCCGAGGAAAAATGTTAGTTACTCTCTTACAATTAAATTTTGAATTGACAAACCACATTTATATTTATAATATATTTAACATGTGCGTCAGTGCGATTCGCACATATTGATATAAGCGTTATTTTGATTACTATAATCGTATTATTTTGCATTAAGCATATTGTACAGGAAAATAATTTACTATTAAATATTTATTATATTATTGCAGTAAATTAGGATTTGTGATTTCTCTCATGTGTTGCTGTAATCATTTACGTATACACCCATCTCTTTCTTTCTTTCTCTCTTTCGTTGTCTGCCTCCCTCTCTCTCTCTTTGTCTCTCTCTCTCTCTCTCTCTCTCTATATATATATATATATATATATATATATATATATATATATATATATATATACGCATGCTCTTATATATTCGTGTATACGCTTACGCTCGAATATACAGGTACACACTCACCCCCCTCCATATATATATATATTGATATATATATATATATATATATATATATATATATATATATATATATATATACACATACAAAATATGCACCCTAATTATTTATTTACTACCTGTTCTTACATATAACTTCCACGTTTTATGCTTCTTATTCCTACATATCTTAGCCGTGTGTATTTTTCTTACCGTACTGCGTTCTTTGCCTTCTTGTATATCCTTTAATCTTAACTCAATTCCGATAATTCCTTTCTCTACAATACGGTCAATTCACTTCCCAATAAAACATACATGTGGGCTTGTTTTGACTAGACCTTATACTTAAAGTTCAGTTCAGATTCACAACGACACTTTTTTACACCTCTTTTTATTATATTTCCCTATCAATGCTTAGTCTTTTCGTCATGTTATTCCGCTTTTTTAGATTGACCATGAAGCACAATTTCGGAAAGCATATTTATTAATTAATACATAATATAAGTTTAAATAAAATTGAAACATTTAACACCGATAGAATCATATTGTTATTATCTATTAATTAGTAAATTAGTAATTAGTTTAAATGAATATCTCCTTAAATAAAACGTTATTTGAATAAGTTTTTTTTTTATTTACATATGAAGTTCTTGAAATTATATTATTTGTATGAATCATGCAAAATCAAAGCGAACATATTTTCTTATATGTATAAAAATATATAAATATTTCATGTAACACGATCATAAAGCTTAGTCTGAAATTGTTAACGTAAATATTGTTAAATGACGAATACACATACATGTATTTCTATTTTCTATTATTGATACATGAAAGGATACCCTCCATTTCAATTTTTGCCTGTGATTTTTCTGTTCCGACTGTTGAAAATCCTGCAATAGCTCCTCTCTTTTTGTAAGTGTATAATTATTCCTTGTAACCATTTTAAATGAATTTATGAAATAGTCTCCTCATTCAATTTTTATAATTCATCATTTAATGATACATCATTCTTCAACATACTAGAACTGTCCTCACTTCCGCTTCTGCTCACATGCATCTTGCTTTTCTCGCTCTCTCGGCGTGACTTTTACTTGTCAAGCCATGATTGACTCCCTCCAATCCATTCCATTTATTCCGACCGTTTTCGATTTCTGTATGTTCTCCGTACCCACCCACATGTCCGCATTTCTTTTCTAAACCTAAAACTCACTGTTTTCCCTTCCTTCGCCTCGTCATGTGCATTCGTTGTCAATCAATATATATCCTGTTTCGTCTTCCTTTCCTTTTCCTTTTTTCTCCGCGTCCATTCCGACTAGGCTCGATGTTCTTTCATAGGACAAGATGTCGTTTTTCTAATGCAGTTTTCAATGATCCCTTAGAATTCATCATTTCGGTTGTCATGTTAGTGGCACTCGAGCATGCTTATGTTGAGGAATGAAGTACACTAAAACTATTTGACTTCATAAATACGTGAACCAGCGTCCGTTTCAATAAAACACTTAGAACTCGGCTATATACCGAAATAAAGCGATATATGAGAGTTTAATGTGTAAGTCTTATTTTCTTTTCATTTAAAAAGTATTATTTTTAAAAAAAGGCAAAGCGTGTTATCTTTTCGTTAATATATCAATGATTTTGTGCTGGAAAATATCTGTTTAAATGCTGTTTTTTTTCTATATGTAGTTGAATCATCTCTTTATGATAAAATATTTTTAAGGACTTGGAACATGTATCAATTAAAATGTATACTGTTAAAATATGTTACTTTTAATGACTTTGTTAAACTTTCACATTTACACCTTTTATAAATTAAAAAAAGCAATGGTAGTAAGCTTCTTTAAGGTTTTCAATTTCTAAAAAAACAGGTAGTTTCATGTACAATTTACAGGAACTATTCTGAGAAAATGAGGTACGCATTACAGTATGTCTATTTAAACAAGAGGTGTGTGGATATAATTTATTAATTGATTATTACACGATCGAACAAGGAAACCGATAAAATATCAACATAGATACGTATATTATACTAATCTTGAAAAATAATACATAGTATTGTCATGTTATACATTTTGGGGAATTATTATATATATTTGCTCTTTAAAATCTGTTAAAAATGAAAGAACCTGAACATTACATTTCACTTATGTGTTAGAAAAAATTAACGTTAATTACCGATAGTCAATGTAACATGTCTAACGTACATTTTGTTTCGATTTATGTGTCGTCAAAAGCGTCGATATTCTGTCCTCCTGACAAATGCTATTTTAAAACGTTCTCATTTATTGGATATTCCAGACTCACTTACATTTGGACGAAAACTAGTTTGCTTCATGTGTGAAGTATTATTACTATTAATCCCTACATTTGGCGTGTAATGATATGCATTGATATATACCTGAGATTTTTTTTACACATTCAATCGGAAACAGACTTAAAGTAGTAACAGTCGGTGGACTCAAACCAGCACTTTATGTTACATGATACGTTGAGCAGAGCGTCTAAGTGAAATCCTCTTTTCTGTTATTAAAGCACATTCCAATATGCATTAATTTGTCTTAAAGTGTTTGTTTGTATGAATAATATAATCCTTTTAAATAAATAAGTACGTGCATAGAACATGTTTTTACATATTCCACATTATTTGTTAAGATTTTATTTCATATAATAATGATTTCCCTTTGAATATCTGCCCGTTAAATTTTGTTTTTATTTCGTCTGTGATCTGTATAGCAGGTTTGCCATAGTGTATTTGATTATATACCTTTAACAATTTGACTGTAGACAAAGTGTAATACATGTTCTGCATTACTTCTGTTATCACCTATTAACGTTAAAACATTTTATTAAATAAATATGTTTATTAAGTTATTACTTAAGAAGATACGACATTTAACCACTTGTGTGTGACAGCTTCTACGTCGAAATTTCTGAATTATGTTAATTAGTTAAACCGTAATTGGAAAGTAATGTAAAAACTGGAATGTACTCATATACATTTACGAGTGTTTATATATAAATATATATATATATATATATATATATATATATATATATATATATAAATATAAATATATATATATGTGTGTGTATGTGTGTGTGCGCGCGTGTGTAAGTGTGAAACAAAAACAGTCGAATTTGACAGTTGTATACTAGTCAACATCGCAAAAAGTTGCCATTTTCTGAACTTTTATATGTATATATATATATATATATAAATATATATATATATATGTATATATATAAATGTATATCGGGATATATATATATACATATATATATATATATATATGTGTGTGTATATATGTATTTATATGTATATAGATGTGTATATGCATGTATATATATGAAAATATATACACATACATATGTATATATATGCACACACATATCTATATATATATATATATGTATATGCATGTACATGTGTCTGTGTATGTGTGTGATATATGCTTACACCTCTGCGTTCCACTTCACTGTTACAAAGCTAACACTATAAGATTCGTATGTGTTTAATCAACAAAGTATTGTTTCTGGCAAAATACCGTGGGTCCAAAATTCGTGTACAAAATTTGAAGTTTCCCAGGTTTTATATCTGTGTTTAAAACATCTTGTAATGTTCTTATATCTTTACATAACTGATTCGACTGTGGATGCATAAAAATATGCGTGTATTTATCAAAACATAAATATGAGGTATTGACGAAAAAAAAACTTGTAAAAACGGACAAATATGCTACTTAAACCCGGCTTATAATAGTTATTGTTTTGTTATTAATGTCTCTACTTTGATTGTGTTTGGAATATGAAACGTTTAAGGTAATCTTTTACTTCTATAAAAAAGTACATCCTCGTGTTCAAGATAATTTATGTGACAAGTGTGGAAATAAAAATATTTTTTTGATTTTCAAGTCCGAGTAAAGCAAATTTAAATATCTCTGAGAAAATATATGTAACTTTTCGTTATGAATTCAACTATACTTAGTAAATTACACTCATATCATATCGAAATTTGTAACAATACATACTTTTCTGACAAGAAAATGCTTAGTAAATAAACAAAAAAAGAACAATTTACGATATTGAAAAAACCTTTCGTTTAAAAGTAAACACAGATTAAGCGGACTTTCAGAAAATTAAGTATTATTATAAGCGTAATGATTCGTTTGATGATTTTATTTTTGTTACAACGTTTAAATTTCATTTAATTACAATATCGTGCACAAGCATCTCTATTATATATATATACAAGCTTCTATATTTTAGTTGAAGATGTTCATGGAGATAGGGGTGTTGGGAAGAAGAAAATATGTGTGCTTTTGGAAGCTGTGTATCGACAAGTCATAAAACACAACGGTGCCTAAATGTTCTCCAATGTAAAAGTATTTTCTGTGTTCCTGATAATCACTAATTTTTTGCAAAACTGTGGGGGTAAAACATCTAACGCTCATGGATGCAAGTAAAATATTGAAATATTACATTAAAACGTAACGCTAAGTTATACCTTATGAATTGCATGAATAATGTTTGCAATTACTTAATTTTAGTGAATATATTGATTAAACAATGATATATTGGATGATAATATCGTTAATCTGAGAAAAAAACTTAAAGTTTTACAGTTTTCTTAATACGATATTAAGGTACATTTTATGTGGTGTTCTTGAGAAAAAAAAAATGTTTATAAACTTGTAACAATCTACGACTGAATATTTTTTACAAAAGAACGACGTAAAATCTATTCGTTTTTCTCTTAGTATTAAATAGTATATTTCCCTGCACCATAAAAAAATTTAAGTTTGATTGTAAAGTAATGATAAATTTAGTAAATGTTGGGATCATTCCTTAATAAATACTGAAAATGAAATTAAAAGTTGTTCTAATTCAAATATCGGTTAATATCTTGACATATTTTTGAATAAGCTATTCTCTTTATTCGTACCTCATATATATATATATATGTATATATATATATATATATGTATATCCTTCATTCGTAACTTATATATATATATATGTGTGTGTGTGTGTGTGTGTGTGTGTGTGTGTGTGTGTGTGTGTGTGTGCTGGAGGATATTTTTTATAAGAAAAAGTTTACCTTATTTATGGAAATCCTAAAATTTATGAAGCATACGGTAACTACGAAGCACATATAAAATAATTGAATTCAGTCTTCTATCATTTATATATATATATATATATATATATATATATATATATATATATATATATATATATATGTATATATATGTGTGTGTGGGTGTGTGTTTGTGTGTGTAGGTATATATTTATGTATATACATTT
>NC_136485.1:24566660-24649160 GCF_053919585.1 Euprymna scolopes
TTAAATATTTGTATTTGAAAAAATATTTTTTGCGAAAACGCACACATCTTATTAAATAATCAACCGTTTTTTAATGAAATTAAGTTTACATACTCACTTGCATGAAAAAAAAGTGCTAAAACCAAGTTTTTTTGTTTACTTTTGTTCTAAAAGTCACCACAACTTTTAAAGACGAGTGTCGTATAAAAATACACAGTTCATTTTATGGGCTGGGATTTTTTTTTTATCTTGTCATGGTAATTTTTTTTAAAAGATAGTTATGATATTAGGTCGTATGAGACTGTTAAATTTTTCCGACATCATATTTAATTGGATTTCTTCGACTATAAATATTGAAAGCATTCTGATACAAAATGTACGTAAGGGCATTCTCAGACACGTGAATGCACTTCGGGTGAAAACTCAGAAAAATCAGAAGATCCCTTTCAAATGTCATTAAAACGGGCTCTCTCATTTTCAAACAAATCCATATACACAGTCACCCACTAATTGTATTTACGTATACGTATACATATATATATATATATATATATACATATATATATATGTGTGTGTGTGTGTGTAACTGTATATATATATACATATATATATACATACATATATATACATATATATATATATATAGCGATTTGTATGCTTATATATACATAATGGGCTATATTATTCTATTTAATATATATCATATATAAGAACAGCGCATATATATATGTATGTATGTGTGTGTGTATGTGTGTGTGTGTGTGTGCATAAACACATAACACTGTTCTTAATCTGTTTTTAAGTTGATGTTTATATTTGCTGTTCAAGAGGTTTAACTTTCAGGGAAGTCAACAAATTTATTTTTTTTGTCTGATTTTCGACCTCGGCTTTTTCAAATTTACGTCTTATTCCTTTTCATTTCCCATTTCAATTGACTGTACCCACTTACAAAAATCGTACTCTGATTAGCCGGATTTTATTCTGGCAAATTGCCATTCGATCTACTTTGCTTAGATCGAACTTTCTAATACTATTCTAACGCATTGAATTCTTAAGGATGGAATTAGAGTAACTGTTGTAACTATAGCCTCTAGTTTCCGCTGATTTATTTATTTTTCATTCTCTCTAAATCCCGCGTTTTTTTCCTCACTTCTCAGGTTTGCCTGCCAATTATTATGACTATCCTTGGGTCTGCATATCTCGCTACACACACACACACACACACACACACCCACACACACACACACACACACATATATATATGGGTGTGTGTTCGCATATAAACACATATATCTATACATATACATATATATATTTAAATAAATATATATGCATGTATGTGTACACATGTACGTATATACATGATATATATATATATACCTATGTACACTATATATATATATATATATATATATATATATATATATATATAAACTGAACGTCTGTGTGTATGTGTCTGGTCACGAATAGGCTCCTATATGGTTGACTATTTTTAAAAAACCGATTAAATATAATGATAGATGATGTAACGGGGATCAGGAATGGGTATGTTTGATTTGGCAGAACGGTGGCTCATAAAAATTACGGTGTCTTCGTTCGCGCCTGGCCCCAAAAGTATGAAAATAAAAAATGAAAACAAAAAACGTTTACAAGTGTTTTTGATATAGATGTACATAAGAATACTTTGATGAGTATGTTTGAACTTAAATAGGGATGGTACAATAAAATTGTGGCGTCTGCGTTCGCGCCTGTACTCCATGGAAATATGGCACAAACTTTTACAAAGACTTTTGCTATCGTCTTGCGTAAGTATAATAAAGTTATGGGGTTTTCATTCGCGCCTGACCCTCATAGAATGTAAACATGTCACAAAGTTTAACAATGATTTTAAAGGGAGGAGGGTCCACAATAACACCATAACTTTAATCTTAATTCACATTAGCTTTTATTTATTTTTTTAGTTGAATCATATTGTGTCGATTTAATTCACCTCATAAATTCACGTTGTTATTAAAATGAAAGCCAAAAATGTCGGAACTTCAGACAATTCTCGACACAAATTTTGCATACCTTTGTTTTTTTCCTTCTCAACTTGCACGTTGCATTCTTTCAGAGATAGATAAATAGATAAAAAACAAGCACGTTACTGGTTATCGTGCCAAAAGAAGGAAAAAATCCTGCTCAGGTGGTAACGTGTTTTTTTAAAAACATTTACATAACCTTTATATTTTTGTTTACATATCTGTTTAAGCCTTTTGTCAGTGTTCTAGAAGGAATTCAGTTGATTACATCCCCTTCTGAGTGTGCTTTACATTACAATCGTGCAATCCTGAATCACACAGCACCATATTACACCGTTCAATACTGTAAAACTGAAACCCAGCTGTTCTGCTGGAAAAGGGAACATTTTCGTCTTATTCATATTTATATCGATACTTTGCTTTAACAAAACTAAAGTAATTACCTGTTTACTTTTTTAATATCCTATTTTGCTCTTCCGGATTATTTTACTAAAGTAAATAAAGCTTCATTATTTTTAAAAACTGTTCGTATTTCTTTGTTTTTCGATATTTCGTCGATATTATTTAGTAGGAGGGTTTAGCAGAAAAGCCAACAAACGACTACCCGAAAAAATAGATATACAATAAATAAATGTCTCCGTAGTCAATAAAAGTTCAGTTCATGTTTTTTTTGAATTAGTTTTTAATGCTCTTTACTTGAAATAATTTCAGCGAACCGAAAGTAAAACGAAATTTGAGGCGATAACTACTTAATGCCATAATCGAATATTCCTCAAGCACAAAACAACGGAAACCATTAAATATGTTTAAAACTATTCATTACGTTGAAGGAAATCTCTTAAATTGTTAACACAGAACGCTCAGGTGACCCTCTTCAAATTGAAAAAAAAGGGATCTCCATTTCAAAGTCGCTAACATTTTCATTTTTGAAATCGATTCGAGAATTAAAAAAATATAAACTACTTCAAAATACAAACCAATAAATGTTCTACCAGTAAAATTAACTTGTATTGATTATAGTAATATTTATTTCTCGTGTATTTATATTATTATACATATAACATTTTCTCTTTGGTGGGAAACATAATTTTGTTGGCAACGCTTGGCTACGAATGGAAACAAATTGATACAAAAATATCTTTTCGCGATAATTGTCTTTACTTTCATCATATTTTGATTAGGGTAAGATTTTGGAGTAGCACACTCTATTTCTTTACAACCCCCTCCGTTTCATAACCTATCATATTTTCATCAATCATAGTCTGTTTTTGAACCCAGTGAACGAAAAGTATATCTGCTAGTATATATATAAATATATATATATATATATATATTTATATATATGTATGTATACGTGCATATATATATATATATATATATATATATATATATATATATATTAGGCACCGCCAAAAATGGCCGCAAAATCAAGTTGTTGTTGTTTTTTAAAACGAAATTACATTTATTAAAATCCATTATTTCTGAGTAACTTTTTTTTCCAGAAAGATAAAACCCTGAATTTTATCATATAGAAACAAGAATAATGTAAAACTTTTTCTACTATTTTTAATTCAATTTTAAATGTATGATTTTCCCAAAAAGTTAACAATTGACATTTTTTGTCTTGCACAAAAAACGTACTTAAATATTAAAAAAAAGGTTTTTGAAATAATTAATTAATTAATTTATTTTCTAACTAAGATTTAGGATGATTTTCTAAGAGAATACGCAAAAATATTATAATATAAGTACCTGAATTTCAAATAATTCCATTTATTCATATAGGTAACCAGATATTTCGCGTTGACGTAGAGTTAGATCGACTGTTTACGTTTTCGTTTGATAAAAAGCAAACCATGGAAGACCAAACAGGCCAAAAAAAACTTATTTTTCAGTGACGAAAATGTCAATGTATTATTAAGCTTAGGCTGGTCAGTACCAGATGGGTGAACATTTGTATGCGTTTGGTTTTTAATGTGTATGTGTGTGGGGGCCAGGCTCCCCAAAATGGGGGGGCAATTTAAAGCAGAATAAAAAAAAATATTTCAGCGCGTTTGGTCCACCGTAGTCGAAAGGCGGCAAACGTTTTCAAACGGGATCGAAAAAAATGATGCTATTTTTAACACAAAGGGCACAATATTTATCGAATTTTTTTTTTTTTTGGTATCGATTATTCAAAGCATGCCCTGTTTAATAATGGTCATGCATTATTCGGCTCGCGAAAAAAAAATTGTAAATTTATTTATCAAAAATTTTAAAATAGCTTTTTTCGTATAAATATTAAAAAAACATTTTTTTTGTTTTACTTAACTTAAATTAATTATTTTACTTAACATATTCACCGAATTTCACACTTCAAAACTCAAAAGCGGGATAATTAAACACAATCGAAGTTCTGATATTCAGACGTCAAAATAAGGTATGCAAACAATTTTTTTTTTTTAATCTATAATTCTGTCCCTTACAACAACACAATTTGTTGATTTCAGTTTCAGGTGATTATTTTAAGCATATTTATTCCCACTTAAAAACAAGGGGGGGTTTTGTAAGCAAAAATATATATATATATATAAATATCGTTTATGAAAAATAAGTACCCTGTTATAAAGTTCATTCTTCTCCTAATAATCGCTGAAAATTTCGTATTGATCGGATAATTACCTGATTTTTGGTAGATTTTTAAAAAGACGGTCCGTCAAAAAGTACTGACCTGCCCCCCCCAGTTTTGGCGGTGCCTAATATATATATATATATATATATGTATATATATATATATATATATATATATATATATATATGATTAAAAAAGAATACGAAAAGTATAAAAGCTTATAACTTTTCTTTATTCGTTTTCAATTGGTGACGTGCAGGAATACAAAACAATATTATATAAAAAAAATTAAAAACTTTTTTTTATAAGTACATAATTTTCGACCGATCCTTAAGTCCTTATCGGTGTAGTGAAATATATATATATATATATATATATATATATATATATATATATATGTGAGTTCCTAGCTATATGTATTCAGTATTTTATAAGTAAGTATGTATGAATATGCATGGGCATATACACATGCGTGTGTAGATTAATTTATTTCTATATACTTATATCTACGTAATGTTCTGGCCACCTGTATTCAGAACCATGAACGACATTGGACTCCTTCCGATAATGGATTACCCAGGTTGTATCAACTTCTCTTTTCGTATAATTTTTTCAATATAATTATCCACAACCACTCAAAAACTATTTAAATAATCGTGCTTAAAAGCAAAATCAGCGTCCATTCGCAGCTGAACATTTTGCTATAGCATTTCATTTCCTCTGATTATATGAACCATTGTTGACAATCCATGGATTAAGGAAATTTAAAAAAAAACCCTTCTATACATTCCTTTTGTCAAACAATAAATACTTAAATCGAATATATTTCTCTATATGTTGTTGTTTTTTTAGAATTTAAAATTTCACCTCGAAACTTATATATTGGTCTATTCTTAAATATTGTGCTTATTCTTTTTGGCTAGGATCACATTGAAAGAATTACTTCAAGTAATATCTATCAGGATTTTCATCTGAATTCTATCAGTGTCTTATTTCGCTTATATATATATATATATATATATATATATATATATATATATATATATATATATATATATATATATATATATATATACACACTTCTTTGTGTCTAAGTATTGCACATTGTCTCTTGCAGCCGAGGAGCTAAGCTCACAGTCCCCATAGTTTCCTTCGATCGGATTGCCTCCTTTTCATTCTACTTACAAAACAACTGCTACTATAATCAGGTCCACAACGTTTAATACTATTACTACTGCTCTTTCGCTACGATCATTTATATTTCCATAGATTTCTGCTCGCATACAAATTAATTTTAATTTTTGTAGGTATGCCCACATTACTAATGGGTAACACAATAGCGGAATTTCGTTTCTGATAACAGATGCATCAGTTTCTTGTCTCTGAGTTCAGGTGTGTTTATTCAACCTAACTTCGTGCATAGTATATCGGGATATACAATTATATATGTTTTATTCAAATACTTGTAATATATAATTTGTATCCTGCAATAATATTTACCCTCCCGTTTCAACCTTTTTCGTAAGCACACACACACACACATACATACATACATACATACATACATGCATACATACATACATACATACATACATACATATATATGTATGTGTGTGTGCGAGTGGGTGTGTGTGTGTGTGTGATGAGAATCATGGAAATTGTGTTTCGAGGAAATATATCCATAAAAAAGGCACGTAATGTGTTCATCAAAGTTTGTCTTTATTTGATCCAGAGGAACTCTTAAAAAAAAGACGAAATATTGATGAACATATGATTCAGTCTGGTCCTTTTTTATATTTCTCTCTCTGTCTATTTCTCCCTCTGTTTCTCTCTCTCTCTCTCTCTCTGCATATATATATACATATCTATATCTATATATATATATATATATATATATATATATATATATATATATAGAGAGAGAGAGAGAGAGAGAGAGAGAGATAGAGAGATGGTGTGAGTTTTTGTTTTAGCGATGTGTTTTGAATGGATTCAATTATTTACAATAGTGTATTTTTACCTAAATGTGTGCTGGGAATAATTTTCCCTTTAACTCATTTGGTACCTCCACGTAAGGAGGGATATATATATATATATATATATATATATATATATATATATATATATATATAATTTTTTTAATATAGTAATCCACTGACACGCGGTTCGTTGTCTACGACTTATCAGAGTGGCTGAATTTCGCAAAATTCTAAATTTGGACCCCACAGTAATGAGCCTAAACCCATTACCGCTTACCCATCTTACACCACTGTCTGGTTATATATAGCGATTTACTTAGATGTTGTTAGTTTTTGTTTTAGCGATATGTTTTGAATGGATTCAATTATTTAGAAAAGTTCATTTTTACCTAAATGCGAGTTGGGAAAAAAATTCCCTTTAACCACTTTGTAACCCCCACATAAGGACCGGTATATATATATTATTTTTTTGATATATAAATATCCACTGACACGTGTTTCGTCGTCTACGTCTCATAAGAGGGACTAAATCTTGCGAAATTCGAAATTGGGACCCGAATGTAATGAGGTAAACCCCCTACCGCTCGCCCATCTCGCACGACTGTCTAGATATATCGCTATTTACTTAGATGTTTGTTTTTGTTTTAGCGATATGTGTTGAGAATAATTTTTCCTTTAACCAATTTGGTACGCCCATATATATATATATATATATATATATATATATATATATATATATATATATATATATATATATATATATATATATATATATATATATATAATACCAATTCATTTCACATAACTGTCACTAAGAATCTTGGGAAAGTTCATGCAGTCCCTCCGCAATCACCTGACAAGAAAAAGTACCGGTGAATCATATGAAAACAATAAGACATTCGGATTCGTACGATATGATAATGATGAACTCAATTTTCTATCTAATGGCCTAATACTCGCATTGTGATTGATAACCCCGGTAGTTTGCGAACTTCTTTCTCAAATAATCTAGATTTAGTATTTAGTCGCTTGGAACCTATAATTTGTTTTTGTTTTTTTATTCCTCGGTTTTAGTACGCACAATACTAAGCACATTCTTCACAACATTAAGATTATACATTACCTTTTGTTATTTTGCCATCAACTTGTGTTTATATTTAGGATAAAAAAATATGATTCATAAAAACGGAGAATATTTACAATAGTTTTTTTAAGTCACTATTCCACGTGCAAAATTGCTGTAAAAAAATCAGTATATATATTTAAATATAAAGGAGAGTTGAACAACGGATAGAGTAAAACACTAACTACACGTCCATATGATATTTTAATGTTTATCGCTATTCAGGATCTAGTGAAGTCCACAGGTTATTGTTCCTATTTACAGTGCCTCCCCACAGGACAGAGTTAGACACCAGGGTCGATTTTTAACGGGGAGAAAAGGAACAAAAAAAATTGTCTCAGTCGCGAAGGATTTCTCCTCCACTGACAGAGAACAAGAAATTGAAGTGCAACATCTGAAGAACAGATACTACTCTTTGATCTTGTCCCGAAGGCCAAATTGGCCCACTGGTTATTGTTAGCGGTCAACACTGGCAGTTAACTGTTGCGATAATGCATATTTTTGCTAATATTATCAAAATTGTAATCTGGAGATATTTTCTGTCATCCAGACACCAGCGAATGCCATTTGGTGTTTTCGGGTAGAAATTTCTGATGTGAGATCGATTAATGGGTGGAATAATAATGCAACTATAACAACAATTACATATCTAGTATCAATGATACCTATACAAAATAATATCCACAGAATTAACAAATTGTGATATGATTATTTAGAGTAGTTATGTTTATAGTTTTGTGTTGATAAACGAGAAATATAATGTTAAACTAAAGAAAATATTCGTTTACGCGCATATATACCCCTTAAATGTTGATATTGTGCAATAATTATCTTTTATAAATGCTTGATATGAAAAGCACGGCTAAGTTTACTCATTTCTGTTCATAGTATTTATTAAAATAATAAAGAACATAATATTATATCACTATCCCAATGGTACAATAAAGGCACCATATATCTTATAGATTTTTGCAAGGTGCATTATTTTTTTAAATGATAGAACAACTATCTAAGTTTGTATGTCCTTATGTACATATTTTTTTCATAGATTTGTTAACCTAACTTCGGGCATTTTGTCAGAATAAAGACATGTTTATAAAAATTATTTTGCGGTAAAAATAATAATTATGATAGCATGTCAGCGTAAGCTATGAAGTCCTGGCAAAGTGTCAAAAACTTGTATACACTATGTCTGTTCTTTGCATTCTTTTCTCAACTGGGTTTTCTTCGCCTGGAAAAACACGGGACGCTGAGTTGATACGTACATCTAATTATGCTGTAAGATAATGAAATAGTGAGAATAAAAGCACTAGCCTGAATGCGCTTTTTATCTGTTAAAGAAGAAATGACGGATGTATTGACTAAAAAACCTGATGTACAGAAAAGCAACTCCAACCTAAAGGTTACGACCGTCCATTGACTAATTATATAAAATAGGCCGAGGGCAAACAAGTGAACACTATTTCCTCTCTCGGAAATGTAACAAAATATAGTTTAGTGTTGAAATTATTATCCCATCTAACGTTATCACCGACTTCCTGCCATGTAATTTGTGCGTTTTTAATTTCACATTTAATATTTTAGTAAACATTAAAAAAGATCAAATAAATAAAGCATTACAGACAAAGAAGTGCACCTTAAGAGACACTTTTAATAGTGTTTTATCTGAAATGAGCTTTTTTTTTATTTTTCGACGAAAATAAATAGTACTATTACGATAAATGTTATCTACAAAAGTTAGAGTATGATATAAATTGATTTCGAGATATATATATATATATATATATATGTATATATATATATATATATATATATATATATATATATATATATATATATATATATATATATATATATAATTATATATATACTAGACCGGCGATACCTGTGGATATTTCACAACGGACACATTCATATGATGATTTTGGCATTCTTGGGATGTTTAGAGTAAATAGAATCGCCTGATATGATTGTAATTCTTTTCTTAAAACTTGAAAAGAATTCATCACAGCTAGTAGCGACACTTGGCATAGCCTGATCGTAAAATACGCTTAAATATGATATATTAATACGTGCAGAGTTCGTATTATAATCAAGTTTTAATCGATTCTCATGTATTATAATATTCTGATTACATATATTGATATATATATATATATATATATATATATATATATATATATATATATATACATATATATATATATATATATATATTTACTCGGGTCTTTTTATTCAAAAGTAATGGACTAATGAATGCAACGAGGTTGTTAGATAGTGCTCAATAAAAAGAGCTAATAATACTTGTTTATTATTATATATATATATCATCAGGCAGCGACTTGGCTATTCAAAAGTTCATTGAACTTTTGAATAGTCAAGTCGCTGCCTGATGATATCTGTTGTTTGATTGAAACAAGTGGCTATTTACAGTCAATTATTTTCTGTGAATTTTGTATTGTTTACTTGAAACCACTCATGGTTCTCCCCATAAACTGCTGCTGACATCGCAACCAGAAATTAATTTTTCCATAGCTTCCAACGTTAGAGATGCTTTCAGGACTGGCAGCAACCACTGTAAAAGCGTAATAAAAATGCAAGAGAGCTATAATATGCTCAGTCGTTTTAATCCAAAGTAGCTGAGTAGCGGCTTGGTTCCCACCAGTTTTGGCAAATAGCAAACAGGATCCTGAATAGAAGCGTGCGTTCTCTCCCAAACATAATAAATGCGCCTGAGGTCATTTCCTCAGCATCAGACAAAGCGAAACTATTTGCCAAGAACTTTGCAGCTAATTCTACCCTATGCGACTAACGCCATCAACACCCCGTATTTCCTTCTGTAACAGACAACACGCTATGCAACATACACATATCTATGCGTGATGTCCCAAAGCTAATCCACAGCCTTGATTCCAGTAAAGCAAGTTGCCCTGACGGCATTCCAATTATAGTGTTGAAAAAGCTACAACCAGAACTTGCCCCCATGCTTATAAAACTGTCCAAGCGTTCTCTTAAAGAAAATTGCTTCCCAACACTCTGGAAAACCTCATGTGTATGACATGTATTTAAGAATTAAGGTGATAAGTCATCTCCCTCTTAGTACAGAGAGATTAGTCTCCTGTGTGTCATGAGTAAGTTGCTGGAATCCATATTAAATATTAAGCAGTTAACTATCACAGCAGGGAGTTCCTTCTTAGTGAATGCAATATGGCGTCCGTTCTACTTGATCTACAACAAATGTGCTAACCGTTATATCTCATGGGATTAGTGAATCTCTTGACAAAGGCTTCCTTTCTGGGCAATTGCTCTTGACATAACAAAGGCCTTCCATGAGGTATGGCATAAATACCTACTCCACAAGAGGGCATAAAGCCCTACTTCACAAGATTTCCAGCTACGGTATAAATGGAAATGTGTTCTAAATTATTAAATCGTTTCTTTCTGATGGGCAGAAATCAGAAGCCCACAGTTTTATGCTGGTATCCCTCAAGGATCCATCCTGGACCCATCCTGATCTACATCAATGATCTCCCAAATCACATACTTAAATCATTCGTTGACATCTATGCTGATGATACGACCATCTATGGCACAAATCAAAGGTCGAAACTGACAAGGTTCTCTCTGATACGCTCTCCATTGATCTGGAGCACGTGGTAAAATGGGGGAAGAGGTGGTTGCTTACTTTAAATGCATCTGGAACCAAGCTTCTATCGTTACATCATCAAGGCTCTGATCCCTATCTGGTATCAATATAAATAGATGTCTCTCATTTTGGGTAGGATTAATGTTTTGACAAGCTTCTGGCATTGAGCTTTACTCCTGACCTGAAATGGAACACGTACATCAAATATGTTGCCAAGGTCTCTGGAAAAATGTTAGGATCCTTCTACCGTTCCAGTAGATATCTCACTGCTGATGCAATTCTCTAAATATATAAAAGCCAAGTACGTCCAATGGTGAAGTACTGCTGCAATATCTGGGTAGGAGCTGCTAAAAATAACCTATCCTTCCTTACCAGAGTACAAAATAGACTTCGTAGTCTAATGGGAGATGATCTTTTCTCTTCCCTGTAACATCCCTCCCACAGAAGGGATACTCTTAGCGTGTCTTTGTTTTATCTTTATTTCCATGTGTAGTGTTCGGCTGAGCTCCAATCTCTGAACCCTTGCCAATCTTTCACGAAAAACACCCTTTACTGTGCCTAAATAAATGTGTAGATTATATGAACAAAGCTTCTTTCTAAGAACTGCACGCGTGTGGAACTTTCTTCCGCTTGCCTGTTTCCCAACTGTCGAAGATGTCTTCAAGTCCAATATAAACAAGTTTCTGATTAACCGCTCCCTTAAGTAAGACACATCATCAGATCTCCAGTGCTAACGATTGCTACGAACTATCCCATTGATTACTGTACATGCAATAAACCTTATACCCGAGTGTCCTCCGGATCTTGATAATTGGTGGCTACCACGTAAAGAAAAAACAAACAAGACAAAACATCGTTCGCTTTACGTAGTCTCCATGTGCATGCTATGATAATTTATTTGACGTTTGAGAAAGAAATATAATAGTAAATTTAAAAGCGGGATAAATTATGAGAGTCCGTAAATTTTCGACAAAAGCGATTGGCGGAATTCACAGACTATAACAAAAAACGTTGAAGCCAAGGCGAAATCTGGAGCCAATGTTGTATAGATTTCAACCCATGCCATTTCACGGAAGCACCCTGTGTAGTTTTGTGTATTTATTTATTTTAATTCTATAGCTGAATATTTTATAGGCAAATGCAGACGCAATATATATGTTACAAACAATATTTATGCAGAATATAAATCGGTTGAATATCTTGTGGATAGCTTTCGATAAAAAAGACTGCGCATTTGTACGGCTTTCCTCAAACGCAAGATAAGAGATTACGAGAAGCCATAATGATGCAGATTACCTTCTATATTTTTGTTTCTTTGTATTTCTTTTACAATTATGAAAGAATATTACAACGTTTATATGACCCTTGTTCACCATTCAAATCAATTCAATAATTTTAAAGTTGTCGGCAATTTATTGTGCAATATTTCCAAGGATGCTTGTCATACATAAAAAATAAACTCACGCATACATATATATATATATATATATATATACATACATATATATATGTATATATATATATATATACATATATATATGTGTATGTGTGCGTGTGTGTGGGTATGTGTGTCTGTGTGTCTATAGTGGTTGTGTAGAGGGATCTTTTAGATGCAAATCTAATGACCCCGCGGGATTATTTAAGAATGCTAAGTGGAGGTTACAGCTTATATGTATATATATATATACATACATATATATATATATATATATATATATATATATATATATGCCGTATCCTGGGGTATGAAGAGAAAACAGTATCCTGGCGATATTTAAGCAGTCTTTCACTGTTCCCTCTATCGCATATCTTTCTTTAAATTGCCCCACTTAGTCATATTGTCTCAGATTTTATGACGCATTCTTAATCTTTTACCCTTTATATTAAAATACAGTCTTTCAAATATTATGTAAAAATAAAAGGATCTCTCTCTCTTTCTCTCTCTCTCTCTCTCTCTCTCTCTCTCTCTCTATATATATATATATATATATATATATATATATATATATATATATATATATACATTGTTAGATAATTATCCATATGGTCTCTGATAATATCTTTGCATATTCATTGTCTATATCAATACATATGTGTGTGTGTCTATTGTCCTATACAGATTTCCCTTTCTCTGTTACTCGTTTTGTAATTATACATTAGTAAAATTCGTGCTTGTTTAAATATCCCTTCATTTTTACCTCATTTCCTGTGTTCCTATCATTATAAAACCTGGTTGTAATTGTCCGTCGCTTAAATTCTCTCGTTACATCGTAATCAGTTTAAATATTTCAGTTTCTGACGATCTATTTACGAAATTATCTCTCGCTATTTAGCATGATAACATATAATACATTTTCGTGTTAGATACATGCAGTTTCTCTTGCATCACACTACACTTATAAATCATTATCTTCTTTGCAAACTCAGCTCCTATATCTTGGTATAAATCCTTGTTTCCTTCCTGCGTCGCTTTTTCTTTTTACTTTTTTTCTTTATCAGTAGATTAATATGCATTATTTTTGCCAATAAATTGTACCTGTTTTTATCAATATTTCTTTGTTTAATCGTTTCATCCATGTTTAGATAATTATTTGGCATTTCTGAATATTGAAATGAGAATTGATTATCCGAATTATTTGGATTCATCGGATTACGTTTCTGACCTTGATTGGCATTTTCTACAACGTTTCGGTCGACATAACCTCCGACCTTCGTCAGGTGTATCTTGTCGAATTCGAGTATGTTCTTTGTAGAACGCGGGAATATGGACTAAATTCCGAACGGAACTCTTTATATAATTAATGGGAGGAGCGTGCTCTTGTTCCGTCAGCCATGCCTATATAGAAGTCCTAAGTAATATACACTTGAATTTTGCGGTCGCCACACTTAGGATTGAACCTTCAACTTTCAGGAGAATATCACTTTTTCAGTTGATTTTCCCTGTACTCTAACCACTGCGCCACGGGTGCGCAACGACCCTTGTGACGTAAATAAAGAGTTCTGCTCGAAAGTGCGTCCAAATTGTCGAGTCCGACAGAAACTTTCCCGAGTTTGACAAGATTCACCTGAAGAAAGTCGTAGGTTATATCGACCGAAACCTTGGGAAGACCACATTCAAGATGGGAAGAGTAGTATGTTGAATTTAAATAATAAAGATAATGATTTTTCCTTTATTCAAATCGTTATATATAAATTTCACGATGTCTACATCTGTTTCCCAGCCAAGTCGCTCTCTATATAATAATCTAACTCCTCTAATCTGTCCATCTCTATCACTTTCGATTTCACTTTCTTTTACACTCTCGCTCTCTCGTTCACGTTTCCAATCATTGTATCCTCTGTAAATCACCGTATATTTCCTACTCTCGCATATGTTCTCTATTTCCCACACATAATTACCTGTCTTTCCGTATTTCGCCCTTTCGTATTTCCGTCTATTGTATTCTTCCCTGTTTATCGACCAGTGCTTTTCGTTCTTATTGTCGAGAGTGTATATCATGTTCTCTTTGTTTCTCGTTCTCATATGCAATGTATGCATCTATTGGGCTTCTCAAGCATTAGCTTTCATTCATCGTTTTTCTCGACAACCATTTTATATATTGTTCGACTAGTAATATCTATCGATCACTATTTCCTTCCTCTCGCTCAATCTATCTCTGTTTCTCTCTTGTACGACTATGTATTTTCATATCACTCTATGCCCTCTCTTCCTCTCACCTGCCTTCTTTTTTTGTGTACACACACGTACGCGCGCGTGTGTCTGTTGACCGTGTTACAATATGTATAATTTCATACACACATGAGAACGTATGCTCTAAACAGTTGTATGTGTAGATTTAAAATAAATCAGTCCTTTCCTTCTTTATTCCTTATTCTTATCAGTATAACTTTCTAAATCCATGTGATATTATATTTATTTCAACCTTTGTGTATCTTCCCCCATTGTATTAATTCGTATATATGTTAATACAACGCCCAACCGTTTATTATGTCTGCAACGTAAGGTGTCGATTTCTTGGTTTGTACTTTCATCGATGTCACTTTCAATTCGACTCTTTCTTCTCTAACTATTTTCTCTTGAAGTACTTACTGTTCTTTCTATCATTTACATTACTCAGACGCTCTCTATTTACTCGTCAATATTTTATATCGCAATATGTTTATATCTCTCAATACACGAATTTCATTCATATGATTAAACTTTCTTTATAACCTTATTCCACATCTTGTTCTACAATATAATGTCATTTCTTACCTTACCTCTCAATGTTTTACACCTATTTATTAAGTTCTTTATTTTCAAAATTGTCAAACTCTCTAGCTGTTTTCCCTCAATGTCTAACTTTACTTTTCTTTCTTACATATCTTTCTATTGCGATTCCTTTGACATTCTAATGATGGCATGATAAACGTTGTTCTTAATTTCTTCTGAATAGTTTTCACCATTTAAATCACTCTGTTTTTCAACATACATTGTTTTTTTTATTTCTTAGAAATGTCATTATTTTTTCGTTCTATATCACTCGAGAAGTGCATCTTATTCTTCAACTTTCCTTCTCTACATCAAATATTCGAATATTTCGATTTTTCACTCCAACACCATTTCACTATTTTCATCTATTCGTCTCGGTTTTAATATTCTGTGCTTTCTTTAGTATTTGCAATTCACTTTTCCACATGATTACACACGTTATCTAACTATTTCGCGCTTTCCATATTCGCCTCTCTCAATTCATATTTTGTACTGTGCACTATTTCCCTTTATATGTCTTCCAAATACTCACACTATCAATCTCTCTTACGCTTACCTTTTCCCTCTTGCTATTCATCTGTTTTTTCCTCATTAATATCTCCTAATCCTTGTCAGTCCATGTCAATACTAATCCGTTCTTCCTTTTTAGAAAATAATCCGCCATTTTTTTTATTTTCTCATCATCGAAGAATATATTAATAATTATGTAGTATGTTGTTTTAGTCCACCGATTGGGATAAATTATAGACAACTTTGAATTTTTCGATTTAATAATAGGAATTAATATACCTATCTATTTTTCTATGTATATGATATTTGATAAAAGTAACAGAAAGTTGAAGTCTATGAATCAATTGAATATTCTTTTATAAGATTGGGACGTGTTAGAAATTAATATTTTTTCGTACAATTGTAACATGATGCTTTACCTAAGAGGGTTAGATTTGAATTCAAGTGAGTATATAAATATAATTTCATAGAAGAACGAGTTTGTTCTTTTATAAGACAGGTAATCGTTCAAATAAACGTTTATGTTTAGAGCACAATGAGTTACGGTACTTGGCATTTGACTATTAAACTTAAAGATGAGCTATTATTTACATATACTTCTATACAATACATAATTCCTTCTCTACTCTGCAGTGTACACGTATCTGTATTGCGAAGAAATCCACTGCTAGGAGCATGTGAAGCTTCGACCCGGTACACAGCAAGTGTTATTAATAAAAGCAAGCAATACATCAATAGGATTAAAAAATGGTAACTTAAGTGATTTCTATGAAAATAAAACATGACAAGGTAGAACAATTGTTAGAGCGTGTTCAATCTCATACAATGTCGAGTCTCCCTGGTCAATTTACATACTGCTGAAAAAATAGATTTTTGTAACATAAAACCGTTTATTAGAAACAAATTACATGTTGAATTTTAAATAATTATTACATGATAGCATGGAAATATATTCTAATTAAATTCGTGAAACAGGATTTAAACTGAACATGATAATAATCATGCAATCATAAAAATTAAATATATATTCCGTTGAAATCAGTACAAAATTTACCATGAGGTATTATACACACGCATATATATATATATATATATATATATATATATATATATATATATATACATACATACATACATATATACATAATCGATATTTAATCTATCTTAGTTATATTTGATTGCCTTTAATACGCTACTATCACAATGTAATAATATACCACATAAAATATCTCTACACAAGGTCATAAAATCGTGTATTTTATAATGCTTTGAAACGCGCATTTATATATTTAAAACATCTTTGCTTTTAAATCCAATAAATGCAATCTACTGATCGTGATGTACTTTGCAGAATATAAATCGAATTAAATAACAATATGTTTGCTTTATTGATTGTCTGTATTTTTGAGATGAGGTGTTTTCATTTATTGAGATTGTCGGACTGACTTCCTCATCTTGGTTGTTATAGTCACAACATTTCGGCCGATTTGCCCTCCGGCCTTCATCAGGTGTTTTGTATCTGAACTTTGCAACAACAACAAAACGCATTCCATTTTTAGATATCTTACCAAACATTGCAGATATAGCCTTGAGAATCCCCTCAACCCAAGGTGATGAAATAAGATGGAAAGTTAGACAAGTACTTGAGAAAGCAAAGCCTCCTAAATCAAATATTACTCGGCAAGATAGACTGGCTATAAGATCCCCAAGTGTGACAGAAGTATAATAATTCTGCCAGCAGGCAAAGGCAATGCTAATGTGGTGATGGACATGTCGGAGTACTCTGAAAAAAATGGCAGGCCTAATCGCAGATGGTAGCTACGGTAATATAAAGAAGGGTCCAACTTTGAAAACCGAAACAAAGCTGTTACATATCCTTGCCAAAAACAAGGAACACATCGCCCCGATTAGATATAGACATCTGGTCCAGCATTACAGTGAGCTACCACATATGTACGGTCTCCCCAGGATACACAAATACGGTATTCCACTCAGACCCATAGTGAGCTGCCGAGGCTCAGCATACCACCCACTGAGCAGGTACCTTGTGGATATAATAAACCCATCAGCAGGCAAGTCAGCAACACATGTAAATAATTCTACCCACTTCATAGAACTTATCAAGGGATCACACATCAGTACAAACCAAATGGTAAGCCTAGATGTGGTTAGCCTGTTCACTAAAGTCCCAACTAGTTAGGCACTAGCAGTAATCTAAGACAAACTAGATGCGGGCCTCTCCATAGAAGAACGCACATGTGTACCATTGCCAAACTTAATGGAAATGCTGACATTCTGCATAGAAACAACCTACTTCAGAATGGGGACTGACCTATATCGACAAGAGGAGGGGCTAGCTATGGGCTCGCCATTATCACCAGTGATGGCGAACATATACATGGAATACTGCGAACACATGGCCTTAGCTTCAGCTCCCTTAAAGCCAAGATACGTTGACGACACCTTCATATTCTTGTCCCACCAGGAAGGCATCCAGGCTCTCCTAGACCATGTGATCTCAATAAGACCATAGATACAGTTCACAATGGAGAAAGAAAAAGATAACCAACTGTCATTTCTTGATATACTTATATCACGCACAGAGCATGGGTTTAAGTCATCCGTATATCGCAGGCTTACCTTCACTGGACAGTAGCTTAACTTCAACTCCCATCACCCATACAGTATCAAACATGGAATCGCACGCTTCCTACAACATCGAGCAGAGACAATAAGTAGCGAGACCATTACATACCACCAAGAAATGGTCAGGTTGAAGAGTACCCTCCGTGGTAACATCTACCCCGATAGCATACGATCCACAAGACGTGTTAATAGTATAAGAGAGGAGAATGAAACCCCAAAAACACGAACGGTCTGCCTACCATACATACGAGGCATCTCCGAAAATATTCACAGAATATGTTCCCCCACAACATCAGGACGGTATTCAAGAGCAAGTCAACACTCAGACACCACCTGGCACGAGTGAAACCCCGCATGGAGGAGAACATGAGCAAGAACTGCATATACTCCATCCCATGCAGTTGCAGAAAAAATACAAAGGTGAAACATGCAGCCCCCTCAAAGTAAGGGTGGAAGAACACAGAAAAGCGGTAAATAAAGGGCATACGGAAAAATCGGGTATAGCCACACATGTGTGGATGGAGAGGGGGGACTATCGACCCCCATGGGATGAAGTAAGAATAATAAACAGAGAGACCCACTGGAAACGCTCGGACATAACAACCTACTGAGCAAAGCAAGCATAGAGCTGAATGCGATTCGGACACCTCTGATAGAGAGAGAAAACCTTGAATAACAACATAGGTTTAACATTAACAAAAAACAACTAAAAATTGTCCTAGTGACATATGGCCGAGTTGTTATAGACGATGTATCAAATTTTACAGTTACCCAAAGGTGCTGAGTTCAATCCTGAACCAAGGCAGTGAAAAGTAACATCCAAATAATAAGAAACCATGTTCCAGAGCCTAGCTGGAGTCCGAACACGGTACCCTCGTTATAATTCTAAAGGGTTGGGTTCGAGACTCCTAACAAACGATTCTCCAGTTTGATACAAAAAACCTGATGAAGGCCAGAGGGCAAAACGGCCGAAACGTTGTGACTATAAATCCAAGATAAGGAAGTCAGTCCGACAATCTCAATAAATGTTTACTTTAGTATACACAAATATTACATCTTAAAACAGAATATTTAAAATTCATTGTTTTGCTTACATATTTCTTGTTTCAATTTATTAGTTTTGAGCGAATTAAAAAGAAAAATATTGTTTTAAAGTCTTCTTTCGGAATTAAAAGTAAATATATCAGTATATACATATATATATATATATATATATACATATATATATATATATATATATATAGAAAGAGAGAGAGAGAGAGAGAAAGAGAGAGAAAGACTATTGTTGGTATATTCCGTGTTTTCCTATAATTACATATCGAATACAACCGCATTATAAAACGCCTATGAAACCGAATAATATATATCTCATCATTTTTCCTTATCTCGTTTAACACATGCATATATATATATATATATATATATATATATATATATATATACATATATATAATGTATACAAGTAACGTTGTGTATAAAAGTTTATAAAACAAATCACACAAAAGGAATGATATTTTTCAGTCAGAGATATTAATTAATGGTATTTCCAATAACCCATTGCATATTGTTTTTATTAATTTCCTCAGTCTGCCATGTAGATAAGAAAATCATGCAATCACGAAACTGGTTAAAAGTCTCTCACCGCTACAGGCAACACGTTTATCCTACTCTAGGAAGTTCTTCTTCAGGTTCTCTACGTAATGCGTTTATGGTGTGTGCTTTTTTTTTGTCCACTTCCTCCGATGTGTGTCACTTCGCGCACTCACTCGGTTATTTCCATAAGTTTAATGCGGCATGTCCCATCTATATATATATATATATATATATATATATATATATATATATATATATATATATATATATATATATATATATATATATGTATACTAGCAAAAGTACCCGTCATTGACTGGGTTCAAAAACAGCCTACGGAAAATGGACTCTGATTTAAGAAAGTATGATAGGTCATGAAAAGGAAGGGTTTTACTGAGATAGCTTCCAATTTGGGCGCAACAAATCCAAAGCAAAATATTAAAAAAGTAAAAATCAGATAGATAAACCCCATAATTTCTTAAACCATCCCTGTTTGTACTGAAACACTTATCACATTGGTCTGTGGATCTATATTAATAAACCTTATTAAACTTTGTGACATATTTCCAGTCCATGGAGGTCATGAGCAAACGAACACCCCATAATATTATTATACCATATTTCTCCAAACTGAAAAATAATTATCAAAGTATACGGACAGAGATATGAAAACGTATTTATTAAAGTATCTTCCTATTTCCATTCTATAGACGCGAGGGACGAACCACAATTTTATTATACGATCCTTATTTAAGTTAAAACATACTTATCAAAGTATTATTTTGTACATATGTATCAAAAACACTTGTAAGCTTTTATATTAATTTTAAAATTTTTTGTTTCCATAATTTGTGGAACACGTACGTACGCAGACCCCGCAATTGTAATGACTCATGATTATGTCAGATAAAAGATAGCCATTCCTGTGTCTCGATACATCTTCTATCATTATATGTGATCAGTTTTCTATAGTAGTCAACCATAAAGGAGCCTGTTCGTGACCAGTCACACACGCAGCCTTCCAGCTTTATATTACAGATCCATAATTTATACAAGCAACTTTGTGTATACATATTTAACAAACAAATAACACAAAATGAATGTGTTTTTCAGTCTAAATCAAAGGTATTTATTAATGGTATTTCCTATAACGTACTGGTTCTTGTTTTTAACAATTTCATCAGTCTCCCATGTAGATCAGAAAATCATGCAATCACGAAACTGGTAAAAGTCTCTCACCGCCACAGGCAACACGGTCATCCTACCCCGGGAAGCGCTTTTTCCGGTTCTCTACGTGATGCATTTATGGTTTGTGCTTTTCTTTGTCCCCACTTTCTCTGATGTGATGTCACTTCGCACACTCGCTCGGTTATTTCCATAAGTCTAATGCGGCATGTGCTATATATATATATATATATATATATATATATATATATATATATATATATATATATATATATATATGAACAAATGATTAATAAAACGTGTTAAAAGATATCTTGAAAAGAGTTAAAAACATATTTAATTTTAAAAAGGAAGAACAAGTTGAGTGGGTAGTCCTTAATCCGCGGAGTTTCGAAAAGATACTCTCCTTCTCATCAGAGGGCAGGAATTAGCAAAATGCGGGATCGGATTTTGCATGTAAAAGTATGTAGTGAAACTACAAGTTAAAAAAAGGGTGAGGTAAGAGGAGTAGGAGGTAAAAGAAAAATGATAAAAAAGATTTCACATGAATGGATAGTCCGGTGAAGGGTAAACAATCCAAGAATGGTAAAATCCAAACACGGTAGAATTTAAAATTTCCAATCCAACAGGTAAGTTCCAAATGGTCCAAAATGATCCAAAAGGCAGAATTCCTTGGAAAAATCAAAATGGAATGAGTTTTATATATATATATATATATATATATATATATATATATATATATATATATATATATATATATATATATATGTATATATATATATATATATATATATATATATATATATATATATATATATATATATATATATATAATGTTATAATGGAATAAATCCAAAGGAAATTCGGGTATGAGAGCTCAATGTGGTAAACAGAGCAATAAGATAAAAATTATAACACGGAAATTACATTTTCAAGCATCTAAATCAGACAATTACATTTTTGATACTCAAGAGTATCAAAAATGTAATTGTCTGATTTAGATGCTTGAAAATACCATAAGGTTGAAATAAATTATTGCATCGACAATTATGTAATTTCCGTGTTATAATTTTTATTTTATATATATATATATATATATATATATATATATATATATATATATATGTAGATATATATAGATACATATATATATATATATATATATATATATATATATATATATATATATATTTTATTCAAATACCTAAAACAAAGTTTTATGAGAGAAAACTGGTCATCCCTGAAAAAACCTTTTAAATTAATTAATTGCGGGGAATTAATTGATTTTTTGCAAAACTGATATTTCAACGAAGGACCAATTTATATTGTTTTCAAGATTAAGAACCTTCCAAAACTCTATAGATTCTAAGTTTTACATATCGTTTTACTTGTCACGATCGGATTTTTAAGTTTCATGTTAAAATATTATTATTCAATATAAACAAAAGAGCATCACCGTTGCTACATATACAAGAAAAAGTAAGTATAGAGGCAGTGTGTCTTAACACACACGCTCGAAATAACGTAATATTTCCGTGAGAAAAAAAACTAAAGTGTTTATAAACTTCGCTCAATTTCTTCCAAATTTGCGAGAAAGTATAAAAATATAGAGAATGATAATGTCTGTAATATTTTTAAGCAAATTGTTTATGGTAATGAATGTTTCACTATTTTGTGGTCGCGTCCACAATTTTTCATGACTGAAAGCACCGGAGACAGCACGCACTAAATAAAACATCTCACGGAAAGCTTGTTGTGCATCGCAAAAAAAACATTCCCCCAAAAAACATATGAATTATAAATGAATAACAAGCGCTGGTAATTTTTTTACCATACTGATAACCTCTAGTTAACGGAGCAACATCGTAAATATTTGAAGACTACGCGCGCAATAGAAAGTAATGATATCGCAGAAATCCAAATCAGATGTCATTTTGGCTAAAGCTTTGGCTGAAAAAAATCTGCTGCAACAATAAACATAATCTTGTTAAACAAATACATCAGCTTTGTGAGAACAACGCAATTGAATGGGGTTAGACTAAATAAAGAGATAATAGATTATATTCTATCGTACTTTTAAGTCGCTCGGTTGCCATATGTTTCAGTAAACTATCAAAGTGACATGTTACCAATTAAATTTGTTCGATTATGAAAAATGTGTAACACTAACAATTCCCGACCTAAACATTATCTCTTTACCTCGAAAAATGTTGTGGTCCGTCCCAAGGCGGGGGGGGGCATCATAATGCTAAAGTTTGTTTACTCTTGATTTGTAAGCCATGTTTAGTTTTATAACAGTCTCCGATGGTGAGTTGTTCTATACAAGTCCTGAGGGTAACTGATTCTCAGTGGAATGTTCTTTTGTTAAAGTTCCTGGCTTTTTTATGTTTCTAGCCACAGAGCAAAAGATTCGCCCCGCGTTGACACGAAGAAACATAGGCAAGGTAGCTAAAGAAAGATTTAGTGTTCATGGAGCAAATCTGATTTCTAATTCGTTGGTAGCAGAACGTGAATTAATTTGATTCGTCCGTTACTAGCAGCATCGTTTTATAATAGAATCGTCCAACAATAAGCGACCATAGCCCCATTAGTAATCAAAATTTTACACCATTTAAGGTCAGTCAAGTTTTGAGGGGTACAGTAAGTATATATGCGTAGTTTATGTCCTTAAGCTTTGAACTTCACCTTGAAAAAATGCGGTGCAATATCCCTAAGTGGGGACCATCATCCTGATATTTTTGGTCATGATCAGTCTCATGGAATCGGACGTAGGCGAGTATTTATACATAGATTTCGACCTTAACCTTGAAAAATGGTGTGCACAATCTCTAGCTGAAGAGCCATAATCATTCAATATTTAGCTATGATTGGTCCAGTTGTTTGGGCTATATGAGTGAGGCACATACATACACGCATACGACGCTACTACTTTTTATAGAGAGATACATAATTAATTGTTAGTTGCATAGCTTTAATACCAGGTTTTGTTACACACTTTATGGCGTGAAAAATAATTATTTGAAGCTTTCACGATATGTAATTATACTTATATATTGTACTTCCCAAACGGGATTAAGGTTGCGAAATGCTGTTATTTACTCCAAATAAAGTGCAATTGAATTATTCTATTTTAAAAATGAAACAAAAATGTGAATGTGCAATATGTTAATATGGTCCGGTCGTCGTTCTGCGCATACAGGAAAAACCAAGGGAATACACAAGCAGCTGAATATATCCAGCGTGATATGACAGTGTTTTACTGTGCTCGTATGTCTTAATCTCTCTTGTACTGGACACGGTAAGAAACAATCATGTTTTACAAAATAAATTCGTTACGATAGAGGAATCATCTTTAAAATTCAGCAGAAGGACACCTGAATATCATTCTACATTTACCGGTAACCGATTAAGTACTACAACGAAAACACCAAATACCAATGTAGCAACTTTATTACAACTATCATTAACGGACAGGATTATCTTCCATAGCGCCGATAAACGAGAAACATTTCCAAAGAACATTACAAATGATTTTTTTTAATCAGAGACACAAAATGCACATTTATAACTAAAAAGATTAAGCCACGGTTATATAATATCAAGGGCCTCGAATCAGACAAAATAACCGAAAGACGCAAAAAATTGCAACGTTAAATCCGTATCATTTTCCTACAATACTCCCTTCAAGAGATACGTAAATAGAAATGTTATGCATCAACCTGGTGTAATCCATTAATCAACTTAGTATTTTGAATTCTGGAGATAGGTTTTTTGCACCCCAACAAAGACCATCACTACATTGTGCACTGTGTGTAATTTAATAATCTCTAATAAATAAAAAGATGTAAATTACCTTAGCGATAACAAATGTACTATATATGTCGTCTGGGGTTCTCAGGTACACCACATGAGGTATATACACATTCTATATTGTTTAACAAAAACGTTTGCTCAAAAACTATACCCAACTAAATATCTGGATATCCCGTTCCATGAAATAGTTTCTTCCTGAGAAATGTATTAATGTTTTGAGCACACAATACCAATGCCTACGTGAATCAATCATCCATGTTAGATCCAAACATTTCTAAATTATGCATTAATGCCTTCTTAACGATATTCTGAGGCTATTACTTTACCTCTATACAGGCAGCAAACCTTTCTATCTCAATGCTTGGATGTACATCAATGGTCAATATCTTTCAGGTGTTTTCTATTTCTCTATTGCGATTCAACATTTGTCTATACTCCTGAACGATAAACATTTTATAAGCTTATACGAATAATTTCTGACAGTATTAAATTGGAAGACAATTTGTTAGAAAAGTTTCCTGGAAGGATGGTTAAAAGTTCAACCTCTGAAAAAGATGTGTGGGTTGAATAAATTCTTTGAAATGACTAATAAAACTACACCTCAATAAAGAACGCAGCGGAGACGAAAGGTTCCTATTAAGGTGGACAAACACTACTATACAGTAGCAAGACTGAACACAAGAATTATAAACGATGACGTATAAGCTGGGTATTGTTTATATTATGATCGTGATTATTCTAAGAGTTTCAATATTGATTTTCAGCATGCATAACTCATCTTCATATAAACTATTACAGGAAGTAAAAATATGCATTTACACGTTTAGGGATGTTACTTGTAAATCCACTATATTTATCTGTCGTTAGTTTAGGTCGTGGCTAATAAGACTACGAAGCCAACTGTTTAAGTTACAAGTCTAACTGATAAACCTCAGTATTATATCCAATAATTAATTTTCTTCCAGGACAATAAATACGAAAACATTAATAAGAATATCATATGAAATATATAGTACGGTAAAAAAAAAAAAAAATGAAAGTCTGTTAATTACCTAAGTATATGATATTATAAGAGTTTATTTCCAAGAAGCTAGTAAATGCAATGATTTTGGCGCGGTGTAACATGTCACATTTTATCAATTACGAACATTCATGTATATTACTTAAATGCAGTAAATAATAACAAAAGTGCTGATGAATATCACATCATATATGATGGATACACCTCTTACTGTATTCTCTACGCATAAATTTTCATTGAATAAAAAAGTCACTTAATAAACATGAAAACAAACAAAAATGCAACAACTGATAAGATTTTAAGATGATTTTTTAATACAATATATTCTAAAATATATTATTGGAATCCGATATAGCTTAACATGTATTTACTCAACGTTCTGGCCTATATTCTACTAACTTTTACAAAATGCAAAAGAAATGAAATATTTGGACAACAATTGCCCGGAAACCCTCAATATTTTACGGAATAAAATATTTAACGACATGCATTTGTAATTATGGAGAGAAACTTTCTTTAAGCTATACACAAGACATAATGTTAATCTTTTTAGATCAGTTTTGCCATGACAAAGTAAAGTGCGAAATCTATGAAGAATTCTGTTACATAGATGCAAATGAATAAAAGTGTGTAATATTGAACGAACTGATGAATACACTGGTTAAAAGAGTTCTGGTTAAAAGGAGTCGAAAGAAAAAAAAAGTAGAGACGCTATAGACAATTAAGAGCCATTGAAGAGAAATCGTTCATGTCCGCCAAATTATAAAGACATGCAATGATGTATGCGGAAAAAATAATAATGCAATGAACACATACACGTATATATGCTGCTTTCCCATATAATCATATAGAAATATATATATATATATATATATATATATATATATATATATATATATATATATAAATATATATATATATACATATATACGTATATACATATATACGTATATACATACATACGTATATATGTATATATCTATATACATATATACATATATATATATATATATACATATATATGGCAATGCATAGATGCCAAGACACCCTACCTCTCTCTCTCTCTCTCTCTCTCTCTATATATATATATATATATATATATATATATATATATATATATTGTGCCACTCTAGATACTTGTATTATGCTGAACTAGTTATTAATTCATGAAAAAAATACAAAGAACCGCAATATGTTATTCATATTTTCGGCATTCAAATACTTGGGAAACTGTAGTTAGAGATTCAGAAATAACCTAAATCAAATTTATTGCATTTATGTCCATTATATATATATATATATATATATATATATATATATATATATATATATATATATATAAATATATATGCGTGTATATACATATATATATGCATATGCATATATATATATATATATATATATGTATAGGTATATACATGCATAGTTATATATTCATATATAATTAGATGCGTGTAATTATGTATATATTTATGTATATATTTGTATATTTATTTTATATCCAAGTATATACATAAATGTATATAAATATATATATATATATATATATATATATATATATATACGTATATAATTATGTATGTATATATGTGCGAGTATATATGCATAAATGTATGCATATATATTAATATATATATATATATATGTGTGTGTGTGTGTGTGTGTGATGAAAATAATGGAAATAGTATTCCGACAATATAGAGAAAATAGAAAGGAACACACCGTATTATGTGTTCATCAACGTTTCGGCTTTGTTTCGAGGAAGTCTCGAAATAAAGACGAACCGTTGATGAACACATAATCCGGTGTGTTCCTTTTTATTTTCTCTATATACATGTGTATATGTTTATAATTGTATCCTTATATACGTGTCTATATATGCTTATGTTAATCTCCCTTGCTAGACATATATTATCGTCGGCGAAATCGTCAGTTTAATCATTAGATCGATTGATTGGTGTTGTTTTAGTTTTCGGCTACACTACACAGCCCAACTGTAGTAAGCAGTCCTAGTTTTTATTTAGTGAACACATCAACTAAACATTTTTGTATGCATTGCACTGTAGTGAGTCTAGCGTTGAAGTTTTTTTGTAAATTAACTGAAAATAGCAATACTGTATATGTTTCAAATGCACAGCGCTATTAGCACAGTTAACTTGTTTAGTAAACGGAAATATTTATTTAGAAATAATGTTTGTCTTATTCAGGAACGAAGTGTTTATTGTATGATATATTTTTAAATAACCATTTCAAATAACATCCAATGGAGAGAAGTTCTATATTATGGTTTAATCGTGCCTTAAGAAGAAAAAATCATTTCAAACACGTGCCTTACTTATAGGCTGGACCTTTCAGCTTGCGAAGGTATAAAAGTTATTAAATTTACTTTGTGCGGTATGTTATTTAAAAGTGTTAATTGAAACTTTGAAAAATTTGAACAAAATTGAACTTCCTTCTATAACCAGTATGTTTCCATAATTGATTTTTGCTTCTAACCAAACGCATTCCTTAGAAAATCTCCGTAGTAACAATGCACGACACCTCAATTACCTTCCGTTTTAAATTAATAAATATAATCTCTCCAGCCATTTTGTAATTCTAAGGACGAAATTTATACACAAAAACATGTATTTGCTTTTTAATAATAATAATAATAATAATAATAATAATAATAATAATAATGATAATAATAATAATAATAGATAGATAGATAGAATTTATATATATATATAATTATATATATATATATATATATATATATATATATATATATATATATATATATATATATATATATATATATACCCCTCAATATTTTTCTCGTACAATAGTAATAATTTGGGGGCAGAAATCAAAAACTCATATTTTTAAAGCTAGCCTCTTCAAGGTTCTATCCGGGATCCAATATTCTTCCTGATCTTTATTAATAAGCCCCCTATATTTATTAATAGATCATTTCTAGACATTAATGCCGACGACAGCAAAACCTATGGTAACACCTTAGTGTAACTATTGATCACGATCTTTCTGATTATCTCTTTTCAATGGAAAATATGAATTTTTATTTTTTATTTTTAATACATCGAAAATCAAGATACTCTTTTTTAATTATTATCATTCTGACCGCTTTAACTCCATATTAAAATGAATGGTTTCGCGCCAAGATCAACGTCCTGATCAACTTTTGCTACTGGCCCTCACTATTGACGTGAAATGGAATACCTCAAATATTTTGCAAAGATCTCTGGAAAAATTGTTTGACAACGGTTTTAGAAGTCATCTCACTTCCGATGCCGTCTTTTATCTCTGCGAGGAACAGATACGACCTAAAAGTGAGTATTGTTGTCACATCTTGGCCAGACCTGCTCGGACCGCCGAATCCATCTTCAATTAAATTTCCAAACTAATTTAACAAACTAGTAAATCATGCAATTTCCTCTTCCTTGCAACTTCTTTATACAAACACGAGACGTTGCGAGCCTATCTCGGCTTTACCATTACTTTCATTACAAGTGCTCGAAAACCCTTCAACACATGGTAATCCCCCTGACGAAATCTGAACGCAGATTTCCGTAACAAAGCTTCTTTTCAAGAATTCCCGTGTGTGTAACACTGTTCGGTTGGTTTTATTTCTAGTTGACTGCAGCATAGTAGCGTTCACATTTAATGTAAACAATTTCTTGGTTAGTCATCCCCATGAATTATAACATTTTACACAATACACACAATTAACGATTAATATACTGCCACATTATATTTATAAACATGTATCCTCGATTGGAGGCTAGCCTAAAGAAATATATATTTAATATATATATATATATATATATATATATATATATATATATATATATATATATATATAAGTGCATATATGTATATATTCTTTTTAATGATTATATATGAATATATTTGCATAATTGGGCAGCATTATTTTCATTTATATATATATATATATATATATATATATATATGTATATATATATATATATATATATATATATATATATATATATATATATATATATATATATGTATCATTAGCCAGCTTTAGTTCAATTATACGGGTTAGATAAAATATAAGATGTAACATCTGCATACACATTTTACGTTCATTTTTTTACCACTGCGGGTAACTATGTCGCGGGTCCAGAGAGTAGAGAAAATTACCAAACGTACTAACTTTTTAACACGACATGGGTCACCAATTGGTATGTTGGGCAGTAAATGCTCATTAGTGAATTTAAAGAACACATGATACGCCGTAAACATTGCAGTACTCCATCCCGACCGCCAAACACAGTCTGCCGGAGAAGACGCACTGAAAGATCTATAGGCGCATCATCTGCACAGTCAATTCGCCAATTAATATTCACACAAAACAGTTAGGCGATTTGTTTTCCTCTCTCGCTGTACACTCGAGAAATCTTGCACGCCATATTTTTATAGTGAACAAAAACATAATAATCTAAATCTTAATCCTAATGCGCAACTCTATCTCTCTCTTTCTCTCATAATATATATATACACACACATATATATATATATATAAATATGTAATGTATATATAGTATATATATATTATGTATACATATATTATGTATATATACATATATATATTATGTGTATATATATTATGTATATATATATATATATTATGTATATATATTATATATATATTATGTATATATATATATATTATGTATATATATATATATATATATATACATATATATATATATTACATGGACATATGCGAGCATGAAAAGTAATATGGTTAACATTAAGCTTAGAAAAGTAACATGCTTATTTGTTAAAACTTGAAAAGAAAACAATATTTTCTTGTAAAACATGTCTAGCTTAAAATATTGCAGAATCAAGAATTGATTTTATAATGTAAAATTGCTTATTTAAAAAAAATATGCTTTATGCTGATATATCTCAAGTTATATATGTATTATGTTTTTGACAAGATTATCTTTTTTTTTCTTTTTTTTCAGTTTGAACAAGTAGTTCTTTTACTTTTCTAAGTTTTACAGTAACCATATTACTTTCTCTTCTCGAATATTTTTATGTAATATGTAATTTTTTCCACACGTTGCTTTGAAATAATATTTTATCTTTATGTTCAAATTGTATGTGCATAGTGGAAAATTTATAAAAATATGGCCAACTACTTAAATTGACTAAATGAATTAAAATTAAAATAAATAAACAGAAAGAAACAGAAAACGAGAGAAACATAATAAACGACCGACGTCGTACGCGAAATATTATCAGCCGTAACCCAGCAAAGAGCATGACTTTTGTTAACTCTCTTTATATATATATCAAATAATATCGCATGCGAGCAGCATTTCTGCAATGGTTCATTAAGGTGTCGACAACGAAAATATTGCTATGTTAACCAACATGCAATCAAAAGAAATCGTCTAGAAAACGCAAATGTTGAAGACCAACTCGCAATCAGAATAAACCCTGGAGATTTTTGAACAGTAGTTATTTTATTATAATTCTTGTCTTGACGAAAATTGAAAATTTATATTTCAACATACAGCCGAGAATGTTAGCTATGGAACTGTGAAGATTTGTTTGATATTTTGTCGAAGGACAACTGTGAAGCTATAAAGCAGTTCTGAATGTGTAAAATGAACACTTTCCATAAATTTAAACACTACCCTGTTTGAATTTAAATATATATATATATATATATATATATATATATATATATATATATATATATATATATATATGGGGGAGTTGGTGAGTGTGCGGTTGTGTCTTGGCGTGAGGTGTGCGAGAAACACATGTATACTCTAATTGCAAAGACAATGCAACCGGGTATTTTTTTATGCAGTGTAAGGTTTCTAAAGGCGTTTTTTTTTGTTTATATTCTTCTACGAAGAACTCCAACGAGTCTACGCGCACTGTGCCACTGACCTTCAGTCTGCATCAGTTTGATAGAAAGACAAAACGTTATTACATAAAAGCATTCAGACATACTTAAGTAAAACTTCCTAACGTCAGTAACGCTGTACGATGCACATATGTTATTTAATTCAGCAAGCGTTGTCTTTTCTTTAGATTAAATAAATTGGACACATAAAACAGGGATTTTTCCTTGCATACAAATAAAACTGTATATTTAAGATTATTTTTCCACTCAACTTAACTCTGCTGGGAAACACTCAAGATGTTCCCCCGTTGAGTTTATGTAGCTTACACAACGATGACATTAATTCTTCGTAAATTTTATTAAGAGGAAAGAATAGCCAATTTAACAAGTGAAGCATCTTAGAGACCCGATTTTTTCTATCGATTAGATTGGAGAGAAATTTGTGATAATTAGTTATGTTCAACATTTTATTAAGCATAATCGTTCAGGATATATATTGTTCACACGAACAAAATCTGGATAACAATATAATATTATATATCTATTCATAAAATTATCTATATATATATATATATATATATATATATATATATTCATGCTTATATTTACATATACATGTGTATATGTGTGTGTGATAGTGTGTGCGTGTAAAGCTATATGAACACACACGTATATATGTATATATCCGTATATATATGTATATATATATATATATATAATATATATATAGATACATGCATATATAGATACAACAATAAATATATATAGATATACATACTTATAAAATTTTACTAGTATATAGACGTTTGTATATATATATATATATATATACGCTTGTATGTACTAGTACAAGTATATAAGTATGTATATCTATATGTATTTGTTATATATCTCTACACATGTGTCTATATATATATATATATAGCCTTACATATATATATATAACCTTACATATATATATATATATATATATATATATATATATATATATATATATATATTGCATTTTACTTCAACTAGGGTTTAAAAATCCAGGGGCACTCTTGCTGTTGCATTCAAGCTCTTGTTTATATGTGCGTGTATATATTCTTATATATATATATATATATATATATATATATATATATATATATATATATATATTGATTTGTATATATATATTGATATATATATTGATATATATATATCTTGATTGATTTATATATATATACATATATACATATATATATATATATATATATATATATATATATATATATATATATATATATACTAGCAAAATATCCATCGTTGACTGGGTTAAAAAACAGCATGCAGAAAATGGACTGACTTATTAGAGTATTATATCTTATGACAAGGAAGGGGTGTAAAAAGATTGCTTTGAACTCAGGAGTATCAAAACTAAAGCAACACATGATGAAACCAAAAATCAAATAGATAAACCCCAAAATGTATTATACCATACATGTTCACACTGAAACACTTATCACAATTTTCTGTGGATCTATATTAAAACACCTTGTTAGACTTTGTGACATGTTTCATTCAATGGAGTTCAGGCGCGAACAAACACCCCATAATTTTATTATACAATATTTCTTCAAAATGAAAAAAGAAACATTATTATCAAAGTATACTTACGCAGATAGATATGAAAAGTCTTTATTAAAGTATGTGGCGATTTCCATTCTATGGCGGCCAGGTGCGAACTCAGACCTAACCATGTTATTATACTACCCCTATTAAAGTTAAAACATACTTATCAAAATTTTATTATGTACATCTTCATCAAAAACTTTTTTTTAATTTTTTAATTTTTTATTTCCATACTTTGTTGACCAGGCTTGTACGCAGACCCCACAATATAAATGAATCATCATTATGCCAGACCCAACATACCCATTCCTGTGTCTTGATACATTTTCTATCTATGTGCTCAGTTTTTTTATAATAGTCCACCATATAGGAACCTATTCGTAACCAGCCACAGATATACGTTTAGATTTATATATATATATATATATATATATATATATATATATATATATATATATATATATATATGTATATATATATATACATGTATGTATATATATGCATGTAAAATATATATATATATATGCATGCATGTATATACATGCATTTATGTTCGAGGGGCGTGCAATAAGTAATGGCCCTGAGCCCCTGCCAGTTGTCTGATCTAGATGAAATTTTGCATGTTCACTGACTTATATCTCTACGGGATATTTGGTTAATTACAGCTCTGAATTAATTGTAGTTTCTGTTATACAGGTGTGTAACTTAGTCAGGTGTCAAATGAGCCTATTAAATGCCGAGCAGTGATCCGGTTTTTGTATTTGAAAGGACGCACACCGCAGGAGACTTTTGATGAAATGAAAGAAATTATGGTAATAATGCCCCATCATATGACCTTGTAAAACGCTGGTATCGTGAATTCAAACATGGCCGGAAGTCTGTGGAAACAGCTCCCAGACGTGGTTGCCTCACCCTTTTCTCATTGATGAGGCGTCAGTTTGAGGCTTCCATTTTTGAAGATCGGCGCATTACTATCCGCCAAATAGCCCAAGATATCCAGGTTATTACAGGGTATGTGGAAACTTTGCATATAAATAAGGTGTCTGCCAGGTGGATTTCTAGGTTGCTCACACCATTCCAGGAGGGAGAACGTGTCGAGTACTTAAGGATTAAATTGGAGATGTGCCAAGGAAAGGAGTCAAAGTTTTTCAAAAGACTGATTACACAGGATGAAACCTGGGTCCATCACTATGATCCAGAGGCAAAAGGCCAGTCAGTGCAGTGGAAGCACTTGACTCACCACCAAGTGTTCAGCCCTCCGCTTCAAGGTCAACTCATAGTCTACTGGGACCAGGACGGAGTAGTGATGACACATTTCCTGGCAAAGGGTACCAACATTACAGGAGCATATTATGCTTCACTATTGACGAAATTAATGGAATCTATCAAAATAAAGAGGCGGGGGAAGATCAGCAAAGTTACCCTCCTCCTGCAGGACAACGCTCCGGTCCACAACTCGCATGTTTCCAGATCGGAAGCACGGCTATGAAATCCTCCCCATTCTCCGTACGCTTCTTGCCCCTCTGACTTTCGCCTCTTCCCAACCATGAAGTTGTTTTTGAAAGGAAAGCGTTTCCCAGATTTAGCAGCCTTGATTTCTGATGTTAAGTCGTGGTTGGAGGACCAACCTGGGGTGTTCTACAAAAACGGTCTCCAGAGCTGCATCAAACGATGGGAGAAATGCTAAACTCTGGATAGTTCCTATGTAGAGAAAGTCTAATAACCGTGCCAAGTTTCATTGCTCTACTGTTATGGGAAGTGGGCCAGGAACATTACTTATTACACGCCCTCGTATATATATATATATATATATATATATATATATATATATATATATATATATATTTATATATATATATATATATGCATTTATGTATGCATATATATATATATATATATATATATAAAATATTGTTCAACAATTGTTTACATTTATCCATATTTCTTGCGTTGCGTGTTGTTATTATTTTGCATATTGTCATGTTTTTATGAACACGATATTATAATTACATTCGGAAACGGTTACTATATTTAAAAGAAAAGACTCTCCAATAACTGCAGATTTATAGATGAGACAATTCATAAATGCATGTCGATAATTGTGGTGAGGTAAGTGATTTCAACCAACCCACTTTAGAATTGAATAAGGAATGCTATGATGATGAATATTGTTTTCACATTTCGGCTGGTGCATCTGCTACTAGTCTCTAATACCTTGACAGGTGTCAAATAAGAGAGGCAAACCTGATAGGTCGCAAACTTTACTCTTAGCTTCAATACCTGCATGGTCGATGAAATATTTGCCCCCCGCTGGCTGTTTTACTAGCATTTTAATGGTGAATGCTGTAAGGAAATAAAACCCCTTGTGCTCTCTATATGTAATCACCTTCGACAAACTTGACAAGTAGCAAATTTTCACCCCTATACAGCAAAGCCACCTAGATGTAAGAAAGCCTTTTACTCAAATAGTTTCTTTCCCAGAACATCTAGACTTGTAAATTCCCTTACGGGTTCCGTCTTACTAAACTGTATTGACATTCATAAATTATAATGTAATGGAAATATATCTTGCTTCTGAAATCCCGATAAAATATCACTGCAAATTATTTACCAGATAATAACCTCCTACATCAAAGTAGCACTGTGTCTTGTTAAGGGTGAAAATGGAATTTAAAAATATCTGACATAGGACAGTCATTTTTCCTGCAAAATATGAACTTCTAGGTATAATAAATTTAAATACATCTATAATATCCCTATTTATGATTGTATATGTATATGTTTCTATTCGTATACGTTTATAGGTGTATATACTTACATATTTCCTTTTTTTTAATTTTCATTCTCTGAAGATTGTAACGCTGCGAATATTGCCCTGCTTTTTCTTGAAACCACCCGACAGCTGTTTAAAGTATCCTTTATATTCCCTTAAGTGCAATTGTTAGTGCCGCTTTTGCACTTGGTTCACCAGGAATTTTAGATTTGTAGGACTTTAGGTTTCTCTTTATAAGCCATGTTGAACCTATTATAACTGGTATGATTGATATCTCTCTAACATTCCAGTTTCTTTTCATATCATATACGATACCTTCATATTTAGGATGTGTCTCACTTTCAGCTCTTTTAAGACCTCCATCATAGGGGCACTCAACCAAGCTTGCAACTCTCTCTGACTTATTCCATATAACTATGTAAGATTTCACAGCAGCATTTCCAAGATAGGTGGCTGTACCGATTACCTGGTCTTAATGTATGGTAAGGAAGTCATTCCCAACTATTCTCTGAAGTTGATGTTCCAAAGATTTCCTGCTACATAGGATGTTTAATTTTTTTACATATGTTCAAGTGGAGTCACTGCCTCACATCATCAGGTCTCGCTGAGTTGATGCCATACCACAAAAAGAACCTTACCACTTTATACCAGATGACTCACACTTTCCAATTACGTGTAACAGAATCTGCATTTGTTGTCATTAGTGAGAACTTCCACCATCTTGAATGCATTGGTCATCAATCCCTGGTCGTAAGTAGGCATTATGAGCCTTTTCTGATCGCGGTGGAGTCCTCCGCTCTTGAGATGGTCCAAGGAACATTCTTTGTCTATGTATTCATGGGAGAGTTCACTTAGAAATTATTTTGAACGCTAATGATGGTCCTATTCCTTAAGGTCCCTCTTTTGCCAGGTCTCGGTATATTTCTGCTGACTCCTTCTTGCAATTTCTATAGCAGGTTTGTTTAGTTTTTCACTCTTACCTGTTAGACAGTCCTGACGAAAATATTTTGTCAGCTGTGTGACTGATTTTTTTCTGCTGGCTCCTGTCTTTTGATGTTCAAATACTATTGAGCGGGTACTCACTTTTGTTGTCCCTTGTTGCTCGTTGATCCCTGAGAGCCGTAGTCTTCCTTGGCTAAATACAGTATTGGTAAACACTATATATTATTTAAGAAGCGTTAGAAGCTTCTGTGTCTTGACATCTAGGCGATGGATGCATTTTTTTTATTGACTATCAAAACTATATAAGGTTACTGGCATGACAAGCTGGTTGAGGGTATTAGGTTTATTTTATTTGAAAACGGTGTTTTGCAAATCTCCTTACAGGGCGTACATCTTAATTGTCAATCGTCTCTCTCATTTTGTCATAGATTATATTGTCATTTTCTTCTCATGCCAAGGTACTTATCAGGCTGATTCTCTTCTATCTCCCTGATGTCGATGTCTTCATTAAGCTGAACATTTTCTGTATGGGTATCTTTCCTATCTCTAAGTGTAAACTTGGTACATGTACCCAGTCCCTTCTTCATGTCAATATTATTGGAGAAGTTGTATACTATCAGCTGAAGGTATTGCAGATCCGTACTAGAGCTTACCATGTGCATATGCTTTTATCAGTATATTTAAATATATGCATATGCTTATATATGCATATACAAAAGTATGTATACATACATGCACCTGTATATATCTGTGTAAAATATATATGTATATATATGTATACATATATATGTACATATATATATGTACATATATATATATATATACCTGCATTTTTATAATTTTTTGTTAATTTTAAAAAGAACTGGCAGAAATAGTTCTATTATACAAATGTGTGTATATTTGAATATTATTTTGGGTTTTTTAATGCTTGAATACTAATTTTTAAATATGGCCTTCGCGGCCCAAGCGTAAGACATAATCTAAATGTGCAAATCTTACAAACTGTGGGAAAAATGACCTGTATTTCTACCATAACGAGCCGATGCTTAGCTTCGAGTTAATGTTGAATCCTTGTCATCTGAGTTAAGATATGTCTTTACATATGTCTGAAATGAAAAAAATATAATCAGACATATTTGCACGAAACCTTTCGTTAAGAGAATTTTTGTGATTAAAAAAATGAATTTAAACAAAATTCAAACGCTGATTTGGTGTCAGTTTGTTAGTATCAAATTTGAAAACCCAGTGAATGAAAACTAATGATGGTTGCTAAATCTGCAATAAAAAAATGAGTTTAAAATACACTTCCTCTAAAAGAACTGATGTATATATATATATACATATATATATATATATATATATATATATATATATATATATATATATATATATATATATATATATATATATATATATATATACATGTTGATCCCTATAAACATAAACATATATATATTAAAATGTTGACTTATGTCCAGGTAACCCACATTTGAATTTTAAAGCGTTTAGACCCAAAATTGGCGGAAGAGTTTGGCAGATTTTTCAAATGTTAAATCGGTACACTTGAAACCTTAAAAGCAAGATTTCTGGTCAAAAACCACTTAAAAAGAGTTTCTGAAAACTTAATAATCCTCTTTTAACAATCTATGTAGACTAAAAAGTAGCTGAGTATTTAGGTAGGGAAATGTACACACACAGACACATAAACATACTTTTATAGATATATAGGTGTGTGGTGTGTGTGCCTGTATGTGCTTTGGTGTGGGGAACCAAGTACAGTTGCGTGTATCTCTTTCTAAAACGACAACTGTGTATGTAGAGTTGTATATTACAAAATTATATGTAAATAGCTACACCATTTCTTTATTAGACATATTTATTTACCTTTATAGAATCAAATTAATTAAAATCTATTTTTAATATTTATTTGCATACATTTATTTTTAGTCAAAAATGTTTTTTTTTGATTTATGTAATGCGACTATCTTTCTGGTCTTTAAGATAAGAGTTTTAATCCACATCTGCGTAGGTTACATACAACTCTTACTATACTAATATGCGCCTACGTATTTCTACCGTCATTAATACTTTAATTTTCTACCGGAATTACGAATATAAGTCCGCCCCTCTAAATGAGACCGTTGGTCGATATGCTCCCTTTCACCTTTCTTGAAGTGGCCGACGTAATTATAAAATCGCTGCCCATCCGTTATAAACGCCCCATTCAATCGTACGTTTGTTCTCTTCTCTTTATTTTTAGTCTATTTACCTATCATTTCTCATTAGTGATTAAGACTGACTTTTGTATCGTTTTGCACTTTAAGTAGGATCTATTATTGTGCTATATATGCCTGTGTTAAAATAAAGAGACACAACACGCTAATTCTGTACTTAAATGCTATGGTAATCGATAATTTTGACATAGTGTCTACATTTCTAGTAATTTGCAAGGTTTGAAAATTTATCTCGGACAATCAATTTCGTCTTAAATCACGTAATTACTTTCGCTGCACTCTCGTTACTGTAGCAGAGTCGTGGCTTCATTGCACGCATACAAAACACTTTAAGCAATAAGAACACACTAACTTATGGGAACAGTTTCAAACAAAAATGCAGTAAATATTAACTGTTTTACCTAATAATAATATGACGAATATAGATCAAAATTAGATATAAAATAAATAATAAAATGTATTTCTGTTTCACACTATATAACATATCGAGAGGGTCATGGTTAAGCATTTTAATGTAATAGATTTTTAAATAGAAATCTCGTAAATTTATAAGCTTGCATTTTTCCAAATTTGCGTTTAAACATTGGATTTAGAAATCCCATTCAATACTAGCTTATATTGTATAATGGGGACGACATACTTGGTATCTAATAGATTTACTCCAAGATAAGAAAATTACGTTTGAACATATGAAGGTTGGCTAATATAATGTAAATTATTCGTCAATGTTAAACTATCTACGCAGAAAATCAGTACATAGTTAGAAACATCGTTATAATTATAATTTCTTAAGTATTATCAGCAGTATGTTTGTGACTAAAAGTGTTTCACTTTGATTGGCATATTCGTTAGTGAAAACATGAGCGCTTACTGGAATGTTCTATGTGAAACAAAGTAAGCTGTCCTTGTTTGAACTGGTTAATTATTGCATTTCAAAATACCTCAGCAAGGCCTAAATAGCATGGGCGTATGATACAAGACAGTTGCCTATCGGGTGATTTCTGATTTCAGCTTCAAACATTCGCTTGTCAATTCGCTATGTAGAGGTTTGATTCTGTGAAATAGTCTGTCTATACCTGAGTAATAATTTATAAATCTCTAAATTGCTTTAAAGTTTACAAATGAACAACTGATTTAATTGTAGAGTAAACGCATTGATGTTCAGTTTATTCATTAAAGTATATTACATACGAAACAACTTTTATTAACTCCGTTCATATGAACAATATACGTTATGCATAATTACTGGCTGCTCTCCACCAGTAGTAAATATTAAAAAATAATATAGGACTGAGATCGGAAAGTCATCCACCGCTCTTGAAAGGGAGACCAATGATTCACAAAAAAAGGTGTGACTCAGACGAGTAGAGATAACTTGATCACTTCTGAAAACCAAGGCAAAACCTTGGACGATATACAACCTAGAACTTCCTAGGAGAATATTTTTTCCGTAATTCATATGAAATATCTCAACGTAAGGATGGTGTAGACTCTGGTGAATATGAGAATACGAGTACAGATCTTCGCCGATTACGCTATGATATTTCTAATCATATTTAACCTTTAAATTCTCTGTGAAGATTTGTAACGTTCAGTAATTGAAATATTCTATAGTGCTCATTATAACTATCCACATTTTTTACTATAATGCTGTTACCCTGCCGTGTTTTCTCATATAAAGGCCTGACAATTAATCTCTGATGTTAAATCAAATGATATATAACTTACGCTAAGCAATAAAACACATATCTCTGTAATTTACGAAAACAGTTCATATACAATACAATATGTGCTGTTGAAAAATCAGTAAGCTGTTGCTGATAAGCGATGATGTAGTTTACTGTGATGGGTCGAGAGGAAAGTGACAGGAGTCATTTCCTCCGTCGCTAACGAAGTGTCCTTCAGATTTGAAGTCCAATCTTTCCTCAGCATCACCTCCTCTATCATCCCCTTCCACATACGCAGATTTTGCAGATGTGAATGAAGTCTCAATTGACAGTCTTTGATATTGGCATGTGACTTCTCTTTGCTGTTAGTGTAAATAAGCCGGTCGTGTCACTTCAACCATTTCGAGAACAGCTACGACCTTTTTGTCAGATCGATTTTCATTTTTTAAGCAATGAGTATCCACGTTTCATTTTTATAGTGGTGATAATATTACAATTTTTCGTATAATTTACACGTTCATCAGTAAATATATATTCGCTACTTAAATCTGGAACACATAACATTTTTTTGTTACTAAGATAATGGCACAAATTAAAACTAATATGTATATCTTTATTTGTATAACTATCTCTCAACTTCCTTCTAGCTCTACTATCTTCCCCTTTCAATTTCGCTCTCTCTTTATATATTTGTACACAATTAAATATATATATATATATATATAGATAGATAGATAGCCCTATTTCGATTTGTTGTATTCGGTCCATATTTAAGCACGATTGAAGGCATTGTATACACAGAACATATGTGTCAATTGTGGTGATTATTCTCTTTACTATAATGTTCACCCATAACAAAGCATAATACCTTATTGACGAAATAGATAAAAACGCGACAATATTTACAGTCATGCATGTTGGAAATTTCAGGAAAACGGGGGCGTGTGAGAGTATTCAAAAGCCCAGTAATTCGATGGAGGAAGGCATTTGATCGGACGCCTTTCTGGTATCAAGGTATATCTACAGTGGAGAGGGGAAAGGTTTTGTTTCCTGACCGGTTGTCAGATGTATCGACGCCGTGTGGTTACAAGAACCCTAATATCACTAGAGGGCATTCCATTAAAATACTTAAAAACAGAGACAAAGACTACATATTTCGGTCATACAACGCAGTAATAGTGTGGTTGGTACTTCGGTACATTTAAAGTGTGGCTCCTCATTTTTTACCCATATCTAGGAGCCAGAGATTAGTGGCAGATGCATTAACCCAGATCTAGAAATAATGCTCACTGCACAAGTGATTGGTGGATTTGTAGAAGTACACGGTACTCTCAGGCGTGAGTAAATTTCTATCACGATAGAGCTCACGCTTTTCGGAACAGTTTTGGCTATTACCTCAAGTTGTGTTCTAATTAATGCTATTTGGGAATGTAAAATCTATGGGTTTGAAGGAAAGGCATGCAGTTAGTGTACCGTTAACCATAGAAATCTGTGGTTCATTAAACCATTTTTTTTTTTTTTTACTTGTGGCTTTTGTTAACAACAGATATCTAAATATTCAGCAAAAACCCATAGATTATACGAACGAAAAAAGATAACTAATTTAGAGGATCATGCACACGTAGTGGAAGAGATGGCGGAATGGATAAAATATTTTTAAATCTCATCACAATTTAACTGCAAAAATTTACACGAGCTTATACACTCTACATGATTAATTAATAAATAGATCGCGGAGCAAAATACTTGCACATTTTAAAGTAAAACGTAACATGACAAAGTCAAAACAATATATCTAAATAAAACTTAAAAGTATACGAGACATATATAATTATTAAATGTATAATGCAGAGTGAGAATGAAATAGCGACATCTAAGAGAGGATTTACTGAAACCACAAAAAAAAAAAACGCATCGAAGCACATAAATTAGGAACCAATGACTTCTGGAAAATATAAAACAGTGTAATAAATTATGGGCAATCAACAATTCCCCCACTATCCAACAATAATGAGGTTGTTTGCTCAGCAACTGAAAAGCAAATATGCTTGCCATGCGGTTTGCCTCCAACTCCACACTGGACTCTGATAACCACACACTCCCTGATTTTTCTTTTGCGGACAGACAGCACACTATACCATCTGAAAATCACCCCTTCTCAGGTACATGCTATCATAAACACATCTGGCCACTTAAAAAGCATGTGGATCTTATCTCATCCTGGCTGTGCTATTAAAAAAGTGTTCCGCGAAGAAGCTCCAGTTCTCTCCACACTTTACCACAAATGCATTAATGAATCTTGCTTTCCTGCTTACTGGAAAACTGCTAGTGTTCACGAATTCTGGCGAATGAACTGCCCCAGTAAATTATCGCCCCATTAGCCTCTTCCCACTTTTCGCCAACATATTCGAGTCAATAATTTACCAAGCTCTAGTCCACTATGTTACTGATGCTAAACATCTGACCGCCCACCAATATGGATTTAGGAAAGCCCACGGCAGTCATCCTAACTGTAATCTCTGATCGTATATACTATTCACTGGACTGAGTAGGGGGGATAGATAGGTAGTTCTACATATATCTAAGGCTTTTGTCAGGCAATGTCACGAAGGTATTCTCAGATAAATCAGATCATACGTTATCACTGGAAGAATACTTAATATAATTAAATCCTTCTTAGAGAACAGAAAAGTCCAGGGTGTCCTCGGTGGTCGTATATCTAAACAATATGATATAAATGCAGGGTGCCTCAAGAGTCTATCCTTGGACCTCTATTATTCCCAATTTTCATAAATAACCTCCCTGACACAATTGTATGTGAGATGGAACGACGCTCTATAACAGACACGACAGAAACCACGCTCTCTAATAGACACGACAGAAAAACAAATAAACACATATCTAAAAAAATGTCAGAAACAATAGAAGATGGCCTCCGATCTGTAGTGGAATAGGGGCAAAAGTGGATGGGCACATTCAATGCTTCCAAGACTAAACTTGTTTCCTGCAGTAATTACAAGAAATTTCTGTACCACCAATAGCAATGGCCAAAGACTCTTTATCTGTAAGTACTTCTTTAAACACGTGGGCCTAAAGTTCACAGGAAACATGAGTTGGAACAATTACATTGACAGTATTTCCAGGACCGCTGCGAAGAAGGTAGGTTCTCCCTATAGTGTTAGAAAGTATTCTGTACCTCAATACGGCCACCATCCACTCATGTATGGAGTATTGTTGTAATATTTGGGATTGTGCATCCGCTACAAGTCTCTCGCTCCTAGACAAGATTCAAAAGAGAGTAAGCAAACTGATAAGTCCTGAATTATCATCTAAGCGTCAGCCGCTGTCCCATTGACGAAATTTTGCATCCATCTGTATGCGCAACAAGTACTTTAACGGTGAATACTCTGACAAACTGCAAGCATTGTATCACCGCGACGTAAATACTCCCGGCAAGCACTAGGAAGAGATAAATCACACCCTACACAGTAGAGATCCTTAACATTCTACAGCAATAGTTTCTTACCCCGAACCGCTAAACTTTGGAATTCCCTGCTTTCACAACACTATTGACATGCAGACGTTCAATTGTAACGTGAACCGACACCTTGCTGCCCAACTCCCTACATAGTACATATGTAGCTTTTACCCCTGATAGTAGCCCCCTACAACAAAGTGGCAACGTGCCTTGTTCCGGATGAAAATATAATAAAAAAAGTTAAAATTTCTGTAAAACATATATTACCATGGTAGAAAGTTAAAATGAAAAAAAACAACAACAATATATTGGAAATAAATAAAACAAAAAATAAGGAAAAATACGAAAATTAATAGCACACTAAGTTTCAAACGACACTATTCATAAAGAAGTAACTAAATAATATTGTATATATTCCTTCGAATTTATATTTATGACAATATAACAATTAAAGGGCATTACCGATCCACACGTTTATTAGTGATTTGAAACACCTAAATTTTGACAAGTTGATGTTCGTTGCAATATTTTATGCGGGACGATCTAACATAGTATACTACAGAAGAACTAAATGGATCAGCCACATCTCATCCACGTCTGTCTCACTCTCTGCATATATATATATATATATATATATATATATATATATATATATATATATATATATATATATATATATGTGTGTGGGTATATATATATATATATATATATATATATATATATATATATATATATATATATATATATATATAATGTATTAGTATCCGTGTGTGGGTGTGTGTCTGTGTGTACAGCTTCCAATGATTAATGAAATTTAAAGGACATATGTGTGTACACCTCTCCTGGTCAGAAATAGTAAGCCCTGACAGGATACTTCTCTCAACGGAGACATTATATGTTATACGTAATTTCTATATATAGTATTCTTCAAACCACATCTACATTGATTGAGTTATGGTCACTAGCATATCACATCAAATTAAATCTATTTAAATAATTAGCTCGATATCATTATTTATTCGACATAATAGCTTCGTTTCAACTGTACTAATTAAACATTTTTGTTATTATTATTAATTCATGTATATTTCAATTTTTATTTGATTTAACTTATTTAATCTAAAATTTAAAACCGTTTTATTTTAAAATCTGAAAACCAAAGAGGAAAAAAATGTGATAGTTTAATTGAAAAATTGTTTTAAAAGGAACTATTTGGTATTTGTGTAGTTTAATCAATATATTACAAAATGAAAATATCGAAAAATGTTATATTGTACCTATCCGTTTTGGACTGATTATCTCCGGAAAAAAAATCAATTTGATCGAGTAGTTTTTTTTTTTTTATTACTGTGAAAGAACACGTTCTTATGAGAGCGCGTTGAAGTCATTCATTATTGAATTTTTTAAACACGCCACGAGAAGATAACTCAACCTAAAGGCCGAGACTCCCTCCTAATCGAACCTTTTTCTCGGTATCATAGCAAATTGTTGTCTGCTGTAAAAAAAAATATTACTTGATGAATTTGAGTGAACATTTTTTCGGAGAACTTCGTTCCATAACGGATACGTGCAATATGACTTTTTTTTTCGATATTTTATTTTTTTGATGTCTTGATTAAACTGTACAAATACCAAATATTTTTTGTAATATATTTGCTTTCATTTTGATATAGTCTTCTAAATTGAATTATCATTTTTATTTTTAATTCGGAGGGGATTTTTTCGCTTGTTCTTAATTTTTAAGTAACCTTTTTTATTTGTTAGAGAAAAAAATAATTAAAACTAATTTCCTCATTTACTTGCATCCTTACGAGGACAGTGTTAGTCAGACACGAAGCCAATTTTCAATGAACAAAATACATCATCCCATACATTATCTTCTCCTATTATTATAAAAGTTAATCGGTGTTGCCCAGGATTTATTTTAATAATTATACCATAACAAGTGGGTTTAATTACCTGCGAAACGGATTTTCTTTATAATTGATTTAATATCTTAAAATTAAAAACGGTCCATTTTTACGACATAACCCTGCGTCGTTTAACCCCCAGTTAAAATCTGCTTTTTTGTGGCCTAATACGTTTACGCAGTCTTTATAAATTATATGAAAGAGGACATTTTGAAAAAAGATTCACATTTTAGCGTGGGGGATAGATACTTTGTCTATATAAATTTAAGGTGAAATGAGCACCCATTTTTAGCCACAAAGCGTCCAACAAGACATGTAATCTCTAGATTTTTTAAAAACTTTGGCGATCGAGGAGGGGGGCAAATATGACAAATACAATTCTTTAGTTAGTTTTTTTTCTGGTGGGAGGGCGGGAATTACATTTGAAACATAAAATAACGATAAATTATACTAATTTATGAGACAATTAGCTACTTTCAACGATATAATAAACAGAAGAAAAAAAACTAAATATATGACAAATTCAATTTACGGGGCGGGGATTACATTAGAAATATGAAAGACAACAAATTTCATTAAATTGTTTTGGGAAAAAAAATTGGTAGATTTTTTTTTCTTTTTTTTGCGATCGCAGGGCCATTATTGAAAAAAAACCTGTAGTGATTTATTTTTAATAATTTTTAGGGGTGATCTTTCTAGTGATCAATATCCAGAGAACAGTTTCTTCTGTTTGTAGCCCCTCTGTCAAAATATCTGGTGGAGAGGGTATCACATACTTATTTTTTAGGGGCGGTTACATTTGCATGTTTTCATGCGTTCTTTTATTTTTTGTGGGAGTATCAACGTTTCCCATGATGAAAATGATTAGTACGCAGGTGTGTTTCAAACGGAAGTGCATGTCAGTCTAGGAAACGCTGGGTACCTATGCTAGTACACACACACACACACACACCCACATATATATATATATATTTATGTATATATATATTTATGTATACATATACATATATTTATGTATACATATACATATATATGAATATATATATATATATATATATATATATATATATATATATATATATATATATATATATATATATAAATGGAAAATTGAAGTGCAGTGAATTACAAAATACTGTAAAAAATATTAGTATCAATATCTATAAGGAGATGAAAAGCAGATAAATAAAGCTCATCGTTCATTACTTTGGGCTGCTAACTATATATATATATATACATATATATACATACATATATATACATACATATATATACATACACATATATACATATATATATATATATATAGTAAGTTATAAAATATATCTGGCGATTAAGCTACACTGAATAGTCCGCGTTTCGTCCATTCTAGGAATCTTCAGGTTTATATTTTATAACTTACTAAATAGCTCTACCTATGTATTGAGCATTTTGAAGTAAATACTTAAAGCGTACGCATAAATTTATACTGTTGTATATTAATTTCATGTGAGTAAATTAAGTAGTTATATATATATACATATATGCATATGTATATATATGCATATATACATATATATATATATATATATATATATATATATATATATGTATATATGTATATATATTCAATGGCTGAATGCATTCGTCTTTAGAATTTTATCATAAATTCATCTTATTAACGAATGATTTTATATTCACGAAAGCTTACGCGTATATTTAACATCAATATATTTGGAGACTGACTTCTAACACCCTTCAGACTTTGACTGAACTCTGCATAAATTTTATAGAAATCAGACTACAGAAAAGAAAAAGAAAGCGGTTACAAATAAATTTGGGCATTCGGCCAGAATATTTGAACGTCTAAAAATAAACAAAGCCATGTTGTTAATAAATCAACTCAAACAAAATGCGCAGACTCGCTTAAGTCGACCGTTGCATCCGCATACTATTATCAAAACGCAAGTTTGAGCGATTTATGTTCATAAACGTAAAACTATATTCTAGATTATATTAGGATATGCATAATTCTCTACTTCATTCCTAACCGCCTCCCATATATATATATATATATATATATATATATATATATATATATATATATATATATATATATATATATATATATATATACTAGATGCACCTGGCTCGATTTGGTGGAATGGAAAATGCTATTAAAAAGAGAAAATGCATGGTTCTTCTATTCTAAGTACAGCAATCCACTCCAAAAAGTAAAAAAAAAAAAAGATGAAAATGAACAAAAACGTTACCCTTGCAGAATTGGATCATGATCCTCGGGATTACCGTCAATCATTTCTTGGGATTGACCAACAATCAGTGGAGAAAGCTGAACGTAGCAAAAATGTTGAAACGCTATTTTTTTTTTCTTTATACAAAAATGTGAGTTAGCAATTAGTATTTGAGTGATGGGGAGGGTTTCTATACACAGATTCGAAAAAGTTGTCCAAAAACAAATAAATGAAAGCAAAGGTAAGGTAAGTTACGTTTCTACCGAACTGGATAATTGTTTAGTGTTGTTATGTAATGCAAAATGTTTAATCGGCTCGAAAAACAGAAATGGTTGCAGACTCTGTTGAATACGTTAAGTTTGGGAAAGTAAGTTGAAAACTAAAAACTATACAATAAAGTGTCAAAAACCCACCGAATATATTTTACATGACATAGGCTAACATAATCGGTGGGTTTGTGACAGTATTTTGTATAGTTTTTTTTTTAGTTTTAACTCACTTTCTCAAACTTAACGTAATCGACAATGTCCGCCACCATTTGTATTTTTCAAATACACGGATAAACCCTGTTTTTCGAGGATAGTAAACGTCACATTAAATGAAAAAAAGTTCTGTATTACTAAACACAGATACAAAGAAGTTATAAAAATAAATATATAACAAATAAATGTTATCAAACGCAAGAAAAGTAAATGTTCTACCTAACTGAATAATATTGTAGGGTTTTTATGTAATGTATCATGTTTAATCGGTTAAAAAACATGAAGTGTTTATCGGTATATTTGAAAAATACAAATGGCGGCAGACTGTATCGAACACGGTAAGTTTAGGGAAATTTTGGGAAAATGAGTTTAACCGAAAAAAACTATACAAAATATTGTAAGGAACTCACTCAATATATGTTTCTGTGACGTAGGCTGATATATAAGCAGTGGTCTTAAACTTTTGCTCGATACAGGTGACGACTTTTAAGAGTCCCTTTTAGTGATTACCTGGTTTGAGGATATTATACAACTAAACGGCAAATATGCCCCAAAAATCCTGTATTATTTTACTTTAAGGCCCGTCTAATCTTCGTATATAACGAAATATTTTATTGTAGATTTCGGTGTACTAAAAACGAATCTGCAAACCGTTTCCGTCGCAAAAAGAAAGTTTTCATGATATGAAGAAATTACTTTTTCGAAAAGATGGTGATCACTTTTCAATGCAAATTAAACTTAGAATGAGCACCCACTTTCTGGCCACCTGAGAGAGACATTTTTCTGTGTGTGGGGTATTTTGGCGGCCGCGGCCCTGGCCTCTCCAACCAATTAAAACAGGTAATTATAAAGGATTTTCCAAGGGTAGAAAGAAAGCCCCCCCCTAAAAAAAGTGGGTGATCATTTTACGTTAAATTATAATGGAAAACTGATGCTTCATTTTTTAAAGTAACATTTCTTCATATCTTGGAAACTACTCGTTTGTCTTAATTATAAACGTTATGTTTGTCACAGCGACCCCGAAAACCTGTAAGAGTGGTAATTTTAAAGGAATTTTTGAGGGTGGAGTAATTCTTCATATTTACCTTTTTTTTTTTTGCAATAACATAAGAAATTTAGAATTGGACAAATTTATTTTAGGTAGGCTTCGCCGGGAAAGCTTCTAAAAATAAAAAAAAATAAGACAAGAAAATGATGTTAGTGCACTTACCGTTCCGCGCTATTTTATAAATCGTATTTCCAAGTTTAATTAAAGTTTTATGATATGATTTTTTTATTCAATTGTAAGATTAAAGTACAAATATATATATATATATATATATATATATATATATATATATATATATATATATATATATATATATATATATATATATATATACACATATGTATATATAATTTCAAAAAGTAGGGATTTTTTTCACCCATCTATTAATTAGATACTTAAATGTTGTAATTCGAAAGTCGTCAATGTCTGGTGCCCGTGAAAGGCTCATTTCTACCGGAAATGAAATGACGGATAGTCTCGCAGTTACGAAAAATATTTGTATTTTATTTAATATATTTTTATAATTTGCGATGTTAACGATCTTAATTTATTTTAATAAAATGCAAACATTCCTTGACTTAACAGATAATTTTTCTGAAAATTTCAATTAAATTGGTAATGTAGAAATATGCTTCTATTGACTTTGAACGAACCAAGAATTACATATATATTCCGTTCCATATAAGTTATTAAATTTACCAAATTTTCATTACTAATGATTACTATATTGACCAACTTCTACTGTACACTCTTTAACCCTTATCCTTGAGTGACCTCTGGGCCTTGATAATGCGGTGATGCCTTTGTAAAAAAAATAAAATAAATAAAATATATATATATATATATATATATACATATAATTTTTTTAATATAATAATTATAATAATTATCTAGAGACATGTGCCTCTTTGTCCTCGACCCACCAAAGTTGCTGAATCTTCCGAGATTCTAAATGATAAGAAGCCTAAATTTCTACAGCTGTATCATCTCGCACGACTGTTAAATATATCGCGATTCAAGTAGATGTTATATATTTATTTTTATTTCTGCGATATTTTTGAATGAATTCAACTATTTTTACGCAAGTGCATTTTTACCTAAATGCAATTTGGGAACAATTTAGAAGTTGATGTCGTCAACGCAACTCATAATATTACTTTAACCTTGGAGCTTTTGCTTTAATAATGATGTTGAACATAATCTTGGTCAGAGACTATTATTATGTCAGGTGTTGGTATGGTCGATCTAGTAGTGTGTTCTGTTCGAAAGTTGGTTGGTTGGTTGGTTGTTTTTGTTTTACGGCATATCAACTCTTTTCGCGTTATTTAATGCCGAATCCAAAGATTTTGAGGATAACATTTTTAATAGAATATATTTGTTGTTTTCAAGTCGGTTTCTATTTTACCCATAGTTGGAACCGTAACAGGTACTACCACTTCGAGTCAGAGTTGACCTGGGAGAAATGGTAGTTAAAGGGTGGCTCCACACTGCCCCAAGCCCGCATTGGCTATTACTGTGGGATATTACTTTTATAAATAATAATAATAATAATAATATATATGTATATATATATATATATATATATATATATATATATATATATATATATATATATATATATATATATATACGTACTATATTAAAGAAGTTTCATCAAAACATTTATAATAAATGCAGGGGCGGTAAAATGGAGTATTATGTGTTGTACAAAACAACTCCTATTTCTTTAATCGCAGATATATATTAATTTTTTTTTTAAAACATTTTTTAAATTATTTTTCCACTATTTTACATTCAATCTCGTAAGAAATTGTATAGAACTCTGAATCCTTCCAACTTAAAAAATTAAGATACGTACGAAATATATATATTATGACTATTAAATTAATATAAATATGTTTTCTTTGGTTTTTAACAGGGTTTGGTTAAATGGTTATCTTTTAATTCATGTAAATGAAACTAAACGGACTTCTACACAAGAAAAATATCGAACTTTTTCAATTTTCAAACAAAAAATATGCGCCTATATTTAAACATCGGTGCCCTGACAATAAGCCAGACATCTCGGTTTCCTATATTTTGTTCAATATGTCACGTCCGTGTGTAAATGCCAACCGCTGCTGCACTGAAATTGTCTCTGTTGTTTCGCTTATTTTATAGAAATATAAAAATGAATCTGTTTTAAGCCATACACTATTTTTATTGTAACTGTCAAATTTCAGCGATGAACACGTTTATTGAAAAGCCCACGGCTAGCATCATATTTTTAAACGGATTCGATAAAAAACGTGTCCTGCCTGGCTGTCTGTCCAAAAGAATAATGCGTTAGTTCTTTTTTTAAGTACCGTAGCCAATTCACATGATATAAGATGGAATACATACAATGTAAACATTATCTGTTATTTTCATGTTAATTTTTCTCATATAGTTGTCTGAAAGTCGATTGTTGCATATCACCTAAAATACCTACTTTTAGTTGAACTGCTCACACAGCTGGAAATTTTACCTTTTATGAGACTGATGCAAATTAGAAGTTGTGTTTATATTGTAAACTCATTTACACACAAGAATATATGCCATTCACAATCACCTCGTAAAAATCTCTAGGTTGTTTTAGGAAGATAGATAAAACTTCTTATTTAGTAACGACCGGATTGCCCTGTCAGACAAAGAGTCGGTCAATGAATTAGACGGGCATTCAATTCTGTAGTATAGAGGGTTAATATAGACACGGGAATGACATGTATTAAGTGAAAGAATAGACTTTTGACATTTGAAATAGTCAATTGATGTATGCCTTAGATGTTGATAATGAGTCACGTATCGATTCGACATAATAAATATACAATGAAAAGTGCAACCATCGCTGTCTTATGTGTTGATATACATGCCAATCCAATGTCGGAACGATCTTAATCATCAGGATTGCCTGTTATTCTTTTCTATGTCTTGATGGAACGTTGTGTTGATTGGAGTTAGCAGGCTGTAAAACAGCTCTCTCCTTTTTACTACACTAGAAAATTCATTTAACTGTTTATTGTACAGAAGTTTACAAACTAATTCCAACACATGCATTTATCACATGCTATTGTTGTATGAGAAAATGAAAACGGTTGTTTATACATATATGAGTCGTCCTCATTGATTACTATATAACATGTTTTTTTTTTAAAGTTATGAAAGGTTTATATACGATAATACGTTGTAATAATAATAGTACTAAAGGTAAAACTTCCACTGGCTCATCGACTCAGACTCATCCATTTAGAAAAAAAAATAATTGTTGCAAATATCTTGGATGTACACAGACTCATAACTCCATTTCCTTGACTTTGTAATTCGCACTAACATCGAAGTGTTCTCTCAACTGCCAATACTAGATTCACCGTTCTTCCAAATTCATTAATCTTACGCAGATTTTTGCCCTCTTATTAAAACTAATATTTTATGTTTTCAATTATGAAACCTATAGAAGCTTGTATATAGATTATCAGCAGTAGTAATTATCATACTCATTACTATACATTAGTGCAATTTTGAGACGATGTTTGCGGAGATATTTTTTTTAATGTATTCTTTATAATATATACTGTATAGATTGTATAAGAAAGTTCAAGTAATTGAGTGCCACATGCGTGTATTATTATGAAAGAAAGGCATTCTGCAATATTCCTGTTGTGCATGGAAGGAAAAGGTTATAAACGGATCCCCTTGAGTGAAACTATTCAAACTTGGTTCTGAATCCCGGGGGATCGACGTGACTTTGAAACCGACAGAAAAGCACTGGTGTGGCACTAATATGCATGAACCAGTTACTTGAGTGCATCAGGTGCAGCTAAATTTCTCTGAAAATAAAAATGACTTGCTCCATTAGAACGTGGAGGGGAGAAGGTAGATGAGTTTCCCTTTTAAGACATGATATATTTCATTCTCCTTGAATACACCCAAGGGAGAGGAATAACTCGGATTTATGCCAATAATTTATAAGCCGCTTTCGCCGGTGTCAATACTTAACCCCTTCCCTATTTATCATCATTTTTATTATAAGAAAGCGGGGCAATTTGTGTATGCCAACTTCCTATTATTCAGCCCATTGCTCGAACGATGCCATTTGAGCATCTCGTTATTTCTCGACGCCTCTTTTCAGAAAACGTTTACGTGCGAGTGATATCCGCCTCGGTTTATTCTTATGTAAAGCATCACAATCGTAAAATGAATGTAAAAAATGCAACAAAATTTTATGAAAATAATTTGTTTGAAATAATGAATAATTTTTAGTGTATAGAATAATCTACAAAGAACATTATCTATTACGAATATAAAATCAAACATTCTGTCTTAAATGCATTTGTAGTTTAAAAAGGCGGCAAACTTTAAATTGAAAAGTGAATTTTGTTTAAATTTTAGCCTTGGCACCAACACGTTATTTGGAGTTCTGACGGTTTAGACAATTTATCACGCAGAGACTGGCGCCAGAGTAGCGTTTTCAAATTACGCATATTAAAAAGGACACTATTTTAAAACATAAATAACAAACAAGTTCAGAAAATAGATATGTGAACAGTTTTTTTTTTCGAATAATCGTGAGAAAAACATAATGGGACAATTTTTTTTTAATATTTAAAAGACTAACAATTTTCATATAAAACTATGTGACATGAAATAAATGTATTTTTATTAATATTTCCCGCTTAATATTGTGTACCTTGAAACTTATTTTAAGCATAAACCTTATTACTTATCACTGTGCACAATTATTTATTACTTCCAACACTCACACACCCCTCATCTCTCTCTCTCTCTCTTTATATATATATATATATATATATATATATATATATATATATATATATATATATATATATATATATATATATATATATATATTAATAGTCACATTATCTACTGGTGCTACAAAATAAGGATGTCTGAAGAGATTTGTTTTCCTTTGCTGAAATACACCAGACATAAATGGTTTTATTTTTTCTACTTATTAAAAGATATTCTAAGAAACAAAAAACAACAAATAAACGCATTTTTCCATTTTCTTTTATTCTAATTTTCTGTTTTCCTTTCTATCTCATCCACTACCTGAATAGTTTCCTAACTTATAATGTAGCAAACATTAACACTGTAATACTTTTCCTTCTCCCATTGCAAAACGCATTCATGATCTGCAGGCTAGAATCCTGTATAAACCATCCAATCAAACACTACAAACTATACTAAGAGCTTGAAGAATGAAATGTCTCTACAAAAAACTGGATACAACATAAATATTATTAAAAAGTAACTACATTCAGACTAAATAGGACCAAAATAGGTTGATATGATACAAAACAACCAAACAGAACTGTATGCAACACATAAGGAACGTAAAGTACTTTTTTCCAAAATCACTATATGGGACACTAAATAAGCCCGAATGTGTTAATATGCTGTAAAACTAAACATTCAAACTGAAGTCTATAATTAAACATAACTATTACTAAACTAATGGGAATCGTTATTAAATAAAAGATCGCCTATTATAGTCGTATTATGTTCTACTATAATATATGATATTTTTACAATCACTTATTTAGAGAAGTTATTCGTATTTATAAAATACAAACAAAATAATCTGCATCAATTGAGGCATAGTTTCATATAGGAAAGAGTGAGTCAGTTTCTAAATATAACGGTTCGGATTTCTATACAACTTGATGTGATCGATGTCAATCAATAAATATAGTGTTAATTATTGTATATGAATCAAATTAAAGAATCTGTTACAAGCGCAGGCGTTTGCTTGAATGAGGCTAATCAAATCAATACCGAATAAAACCAGGTTTCACTTGAATATGTTTTTTTTCAAATATTTCTCGAAGAAGATTAGTATAAAATATAAGCATAAGGAAACAATATATTTATATATGTATATATATATATATATATATATAACAATATATAAATATGTATATACATATATATATATACTAATTACAATATATATTTATACATGTGGGTGTATGTCTGTTTTCATAAAATGTAATGTGATATGCAAAAATGCAACTGATCGAAAGAGAATAAATTATGTGCTTATGTTTAATACATATAAAGTAAATAACATATGATGTAATTATTGTTGCACATGCGTTTTTCGTGGAGATTTCCTATAAGTTGATTTCCTTGGCGTACATTGTATTTTATAACTGTTTAACATTAGACGCAATGTATACATTTAATGAATCAGTATTGTATGAGCTCTCTAAAATATGTTTTGCAAATTAACTGAATAAGATTTTTATGTGTAATAGAGAGAAAACTTACACAGTAACTTAACTTAATAATAATAATAATAATAATAGTAATAATAATAATAATAATCATAATAATCATAATAATAATAATACGCATAATAATAATAATAATAATAATAATAATAATAATAATAATAATAATAATAATAATAAGGCTAACTAACATATACCCGGTAACATAGTTATGGTTATACCAATAAATTTTAGTTACGATCAAGAGTTATTTAAATTTATCTAAATGTTTAACAGCTTTAAGGAGTCCGACTATTCATGCATTTTATGATCGATACTGATTTCGAAAAATATGATTCTATAATTTTTAGTGTCTGTTTATATAGTTCTGTCTTATGACTTTACAGAATTCATGTATCATCAATGCAATCTCCAAATAATGCGTGTTTAAGATATATATGTCTTAAACTATAAAAACTAATCAAAGAATATGCGAATTTTATAATTAAATTATACTGATAACTGTGGGATTAATTCTGAGAATATTTTATTATATTACTTAGCAAAAGTTGATAGAGACATTGAATCTCTACGGTTCCAGGAGATAATCGTCTAGAGATAGCGGGTTCAATCATACCAAAAACCGGTCAGAGGTTACTTGGCCCAAACCTGGTGAGACACCAACAACTATGTATGGCAGAAATAGCGGAGAATGCAGTTAGTAAATTCGGAGTTCCTATACCGTCGCGGTTACCACCTCTGGAAGGCCAGAGGAATAGTTGGCTGAGACGTTGTGAAACAACGTCTAAGAAATATGAGGATAATAGTCCGTAATGAAGTAAATTAATATAGATGGTTGTTTAACATTTTTATAATAAACATTATTTTCAGTCAATTCCTTTTCATTTCCATCTATGTCCACGACATACCCCCAACATTAATTATCTGATATCAATTTAAAAAAATCCAGTGAACATTACTAATCGTAGCTTCTTAAGTTTTGACATTCTATGGATACCCACTGTAAAGCTGCTTCCGCGTGTAAATTTCATGCTAAGTGTTGCATTAGCTCCAGCTACACCTCTTCTGAGTCGGTGTAGAAAATACCAGCCCTACATGGAAGACCAGGACGATTGCGAAAAAAATAGGCATACGAGCAGAGAAGTCACACAGATTTGAAATAATGCATATACAGGAACAGTTGTAAAATAAAATGTATACTGGTACATTCCAGAATGAATTATTTTTTAATAGCATGTTATAGACGGAAAAGTAAAATCTAAGCCATGTATATTAAGTAGTCCATTATTTGCAATGTGGTAGAATCCTTACAGTCACGTACAACTAAATTGTATCTGACCTTACTGTATCATTTATGGAATTGCATATTATATTACATCACTACTGACTACATTATACTCTGATCCTAAGTTACAGTAAATATTATTCTATACGAATATGATACGTTTGCATTTTTCTCATTCAATGCTATTATAATGCAATATTCTATAAATCATGTATGAAAAATATATTAGTATGGGGGGCTCAATTATAACGTATTTGATGTGGATGAAGTTCTCGTTTCTAACTCAATATATGATTGTAGAACACATGTAATGAACACTAATTTCAGGATAAGAACATTTATTATTTCTATTTTGTATATAAAATTTTCCTCATGACTATTACATTTTCTTTATTGTTATTTGCCACATGTGAAAATGTAATCTCTACGATGTCTTTAATATTGAAGATTTACAATTATTTAACAATGCAAGTCAATGAATTTGCATTAACTATCAATTGGAGGTAGTATCTCAAAAAGTCAATAAAATAGGCTATTAATATATATATATATATATATATATATATATATATGCACACACACACACACACACATATATATATATATATATATATATATATATATATATATATATATATATATATTCTGTTTGCTGTTTTCTTTTTAAAAAATAATTTAAATTATTAGATTTTTGTCTTACATTGTGCTCCTCCTGTGAATATAAATTTATATTTAATCCGTCAAATGTGTATTCTTCCAAGTATCGGACTAATCCATGAGTATAATTTTGACATTCTGTGCCAAAGTTAATGTGAAAGGAAATAATGTAGTGCGAGTAGATTCGTAGATCAGAGCTGACACGCCGACATATTCGATCAGAGGACGCATGTTTTTTTTTGTATTATTATTAATCATATTAATGTAAAGCATCCGTGATTAACGGTAAGACTACACAAAATGTACCACGCGCAAAATATAAAGACGTATATATGTAATCACATACACACACACACACACCCACACCCACACACAAACACACATAAATATATATTTGTTTATTATACGCATCATATATATGCATGTATATATATATGAATTCATTACATATGTATATATCTATACACATATGCATGTGCACATACGCACGCATATTGTGTGTATATATATATATGCATATATATATATATATGATATATATATATATAAATGATATATATATATATATATATCATATATATGAAAAAGCTAGATGTATGTCTGTCTGCCCTCCTCCATATTTTCAAACTCTTCCAAGACTAAAATTCGCAGTGGCGCAAGGGCCCTTTTATTTATTTGATTTTTTTATATGCTGGTTTTCTTGGGTCTTTTTTAGGTAAAATATGTTTAAGGGGCTATGCGGTCGAATTAAACTATGTCTTTACATTTTTAGAGTCCTCTTAGCTTATTTTCAATTTTCAATCAGTTCATATGGGTGTTAGTTTGGTACTGTTGTAACGACACAATATTTTAATGCTAGAGTATTGCTTTCAGTTTTGATTATAACTGATAGCCCTAAAATTCAAGATGTCATGTACTCCACAGCAACTAATGAGCTGAAATCCAGCTTAAAATGTCCACTTTTTAGGCAAAAAAGCACGGTTTATTTTAATTGGTGTTGTTGCAGATCATGCAACGTAAAATTTAGTCCATTAGTTCAACTTACTCTTAGTGATCCTCAGGAGCTTATTAATCTCAACTTTTCTTGTTTATAATCGAGAAATATTGTGCAGATTTGAATGTGATGATAAAATTGAACGAATGCCTTCACAAAAGCACCACAACACCAGTAGTGTTCCTACCTCTAAAATATGATGCTCCTAGAATTATTTGCTACAGAGAAGACAGTGCAATCAAGATCCACAGCCACAGAAAATTCCGAAAATCCAGCAACAGTGTACTCCTATTTAAACGTGATATTGATTACAGTTAATTATATATTGAAGGAATTTTATTTGCGAGACTGTGTTGCAGGATGCAAACTAATTTTCTGTAAAGAACAGAAAACGCCGTCTGTACTTCATTATATAGAATAAACAACATGCCTCTTTATGTGAGACAATAGTTATTTTTAGCTGACAAAGAAAGTTGAATAGGCTAGGAAGTGATGGTAGGCAGCACGCACGTCGAAGGAAAAATTATTTAATCGTAAGTCCACATTTTCCACACTGAAAGATTGTGTGTGTTAAGTTTTGGTACGGGACGTTATTAGGGTCAATAGTCCATGGTATGTAGATCGTTTGCAATGTCAGTTTAATTCGATTATGTACAGTAATATATTGACTGACCATTTTTCTACGTAACATTGACCATATTTTGGATGATAATGCAACTCCATACAGTTTACGTCTCCTATTATAACAGCTGGCTATGTACAGAGTTTCTTTGAAGAGCATAATGTTCTGATTACGGATTGGCCTGCACAATCTCCGTCTCTCAATCCTATGCAAAATGCATACGCAAAGCAACTACTACGAAATTATTTCATTGCAAATCTGGAGAAGCTTAGGGGAAAATTTTAAAAGTTGAATGCCTTTTATTGGAGTATTGCCGCAGATAAATTCAAGGATTGCCAAAACGATTGCAGGTTGTCCGATTGCATAGAGGATATGATACTAAATATAAACTCATTCATTGTGTTCCTATTTTATTTATGTTAAATCAATGTTTAAAAGTTACATTTAAATAACACTTTTCCATTGTTTGGACTTACTCTTTATTTTCTCACTTTGAAGTTATTTTATTTCACATTAACATAAATACATAGATAATTCAATTAAAGGATGAATTTAACAGGTAATTAATGAAAGAATAAACGTCCAATAAATTAAATTATAATTGGTTCAATCAGTTGCAATTCGTTTAAGTAAAAGAGCGGCTGTTTAAAAAATGGCAAGTTCAGACATTCATTTTCGCGTCACTGTATATACTAGGTTGATTAAAAAATAACATGATTTTCTTAAGTTCAACTGTAAAAACGTAATTATTTTTGCATCATTATTAAAAAATCAAAAATGAATTATTGTCTTCTTAAATATAATATTACTATATCAATGACTTTAAATAATATTTAAATAAGTTATTTTATATATGTTCTGAGGATCTAAATATATGGTTATTTTTAACGGATATTTTTGCTACATTCAGTCCATTTTTCTGATAGAAATAAGTCATTATTGATCACCCATAGACGAAGGAACTACATACAATTCTTTTCCATCTATTCCTTTGAATTCATAAATTCGTTAATTTAATATATTTTATGTATGTTTTAGTCTACAGCATTTCACTCTAATCCATTGTTTATATATGTATATATATACATATATATATATATATATATATATATATATATATATATATACGTGGTGTCTTTGTTATTATATATAATGAATTTGTCTGTGTTTTGTGTCTTAGTACCCTATAAACTCGACAATGGCTAGCAAGACTTTTGTGCGATTTTACACGTCATCTGCCTTGAAATATTATACGTTTTTTTAGCAGAATGACTTTCATATGTATCGATAATCAATAATCGAAAAATTCTAATGATAGAAACTATAGCAGATTCGGAGAGAAGTTAAAAGGGGCTTACATGACATGTGCATTAGAGAAGTTTTATTACTATGAAAATCGAACAATACGACATATAAAATTAACAGTAAGTACTTTAATATTATATCGTCACGTTCATATTGAATGTTTGCTTAAATGAGACTGTATTTTCCGCATGTAAACTTTAATTGAAATCATTATGCATACAAATATTTTAATGAAATGAACCATAGACCTCTACAGTGCTGTAATGCTACAATGTATTGTCGAATATGCCATAGGATGAAGCATGAATTCGTCCATCACTGCAATAAATCCGTAACTAGAGCAGTCATTTAATCGATTTCATCGATAAATAGGCGATTTTTTCGACACCGATGACACTAAACATATGGGAGGGTGAGGATTCTGAACACCATGCAAGAATATATATATATATATATATATATATATATATATATGTATATGTATATATATATATATACATATATCTTTTTTTTTCTTTTTGCAAGCGATCACATGATATTCGCTTTATATGACCTGTCTACTGAAGTCTCATAAATTTAAGTCTTGAGGAAATTTCACCGGAACCTATATATAAGCACTCGTAAATTTTAGAATTTTATAGATACACTTCTTTCAAGTAAAAAAAAAAAAACATTAAGTAATTAGCGTGGGGGTTGTAACCTATACACCACGTTAGGAATAAAAAACACAAAAAAAATACAAAAAATTTTGAGGCTCATAATATTTTTTGCAGTTCATAATAACATTATGTGTAGAGTTTTTTTTTTAATAATATTTTTACCCCCAAACAAGGCACATTACCATTTTTTGTAGGTGGCTAATATCATGGGCATAAGCATCAGGGGTACTGTGTAGGGAGTTGGCCCACAAGATGTTGGTTACACTTGAACTTTAACATGTCAGTACAGTTGGGGAAGCAGGGACCCGGAAATTGAATTCCAAAGTCTAGCTGCTCTGGGGAAGAAACTACTGGTGTAGAAGGCTCTCTTACATCTAGAGATCTCTACCGAGAAGGGATGGAATTAGGGTGCTTGTCAGGTTTGGCGGAGGTATTTAAGTCGAGGGGCCCTATTGCTTGCAGTTCGTCAGAGCATTCACCGTTAAAATACTTGTAGAACAGGCAGAGGGATGGAACATTTCGTCGATGGGGGAGAGGCTGATCCTTAAATAACAGTTCCGGACATATCAGGTTGGTCGCTCTTTTTTGAACCTTGATTAAGAACGAAAGACTAATGGCAGATGCACCAGCCTAAATATGACAACAATACTCCATACGTAGGATAATGGTGTCCTTATAGCAGTATAGGATACTGTCGGGCATAAATAGCTTTCTAGCACGGTAGAGAGAACCCAGCTTCTTCAAAGCGGTCCTGACAATACGTTCAATGTAACTGTTCCAACTCATGCTCCTGTGAACGTTAGACCGAGGAGTTTAAAAGACGTACTTTCAGATAAAGAGAAATTGGTCATTGCCATTGGTGGTACGGAAGGGTTCTTGTAATTATAGAAGAAACAAGTTTGTCTTGGCTGCATCGAACCAAAAGATCATGCCACGCAAAAAAAAAACCCCAAACAACGAAAAAAAAAACGCTATCAACTAACCCATAGTAGAATTCTATCAGCCCGTTGTTCTATCATTAGTGCTAAGCGACGACATGTATAAAATACTTTACCGATGTAGTATAAATTAAAATAACGGATTCGCTCATCAATTATCGGTTATTATCTGGGGTATTCTGACATATAACTAACCTAAAATCACGCACAGCCGATAAACTAAAGTTTACTAAATTTAAAAGAACATCTGCTCAGCTGAAGCGAAGTCTATAAGTAAAAAATTAACACATACAGACGAAATTGCATTAATATAATTCTAAAAATATTTTTGTGGGAATATTGTTTATCCACTTGTATTTCCCTTTTGTATATACTAATCCGCATTTAAAACCTCAGTGTAATTACAGAACAATAAATAAATGACAAAAGTATATTCCAAATTTCATAATTGCGAAAATCTTACAATTTTATCTCTAGGGGAAAAAGGAGTCAGTGATTGATATAACAATTTAGTGAATAATTGTGTGCTACGAAGCAGATACTGTCAACAATTGTGAATTTAAACTGAATGAAAGGAAGAGATGGTAAGATGGTAAACATCATGAAATTTGGAATATAGACCTTTGCATTTATGTATATATATACAAACACACACACTCACACACACACACACACACACACACACACACATATATATATATATATATATATATATATATATATATATATATATATATATATATATATATATATATATATATATATATGTAGATAGATAGATAGATAGTTACATACATACATAGTACCGGCCCTGTTTTTATATTTTATGAAACTATTATGTCAGAGTTTTGGAGAATAGCTCGCGTTACTCATATATTATTAGATTTTATACCACCAGTTTCTAGCTTACTAATAAGGAAGATAACACAAGGTGGAGATAAAACTAAAATATTTAAGCATTAAAATAAAGCGTTTGTTCGTTATCCTGAGGATTTTGAATCGTATACAATTAAACTAGAATATATTAATAAAGGAAATCCAAAACAATATTAGTAATGAATAACATGTATTTATGAAAAAGAAAAACAAAATGTATATATTGATAAATATTTTTAACATTTATATATATTTAATTTCCAAAAAAATAAGGATGGAAATCTAAAAAGTACTAATCAGTCACATGGATTAAAACTAATTTGATAAATACAAGGTTGGTAAATTATAAAAAAAGATATCCATTTTGAATTTAGAAACGGTTTGATCTCACAGGTAAGAAATTTATTCTCATAACATGAATTGGTTAGCGACATTAATAGGACACTCGATCTAATATTCGTAACATGTCTTCTTCCTAAGATTAAGGGAGGTTTTGTTTGATCAACACTGCTGGGAAGCCATGGTTTAATATAGTGTTTGTTTTTAAATCCCTGAAACAGTGTTTTATGGTAAACAACTGAAACTCCCTGAAAGTACATTAATACTATAGTGAATTCGAGAGCGAGTTGATAACGAATGATAAAAATTATAATACTTATTTTTTGTATAGTCTTAAAGTTTTAAAAACTTCCAAGACTATATATATATATATATATATATATATATATATATATATATATATATATATATATAAATATATATATATATTTATATATATATATGTATATATATACATATATATATATATATATATATATATATATATATATATATATATATATATATATATATATATAAGATATTGAGCGAAGTGTCTCAACAAAACTCCTCCTTGAATTGTTTTTTTACTTTTTACAGGTGTTGTAATTTGATATATTAAGTGCTTGGGCCTGTAAGACATAATTATTTAGAAACGGTTGTCTGCCTTTAAAATATTTTTTTTTTATTAGCTTACTTCTTAAGTTATTATAGTAAAACATTAATCTTGCAGTAATAAATTTATATAGCTCAAAGTCGCAAAGTTTCTTTCAATTTGTGTCAGTCCGTTGATAGCTAAGACGGAAAAGACGTTGGAGAGAAGAAAAAGTATACTATTTATATGTAATTTCGATCGGGATCTCTCTCTCTCTCTCTCTCTATATATATATATATATATATATATATATATATATATATATATATTTGCGGGTGGATCGGTGGTTGTGTATTGAAAGAGAGATAGAGAACATGAGAGACGTATAGAGAGAGTTAGAAAGAGGATCGTACTGCTTTGCATATATATATATATATATAATGTAGATAATAACCTTGATATTTTATATATAAAAAAATCTCCCTCTCCCTCTCCCCTTCTCCCTCTCTCTCTCTCTCTCTATATATATATATATATATATATATATATATATAAATATATATATATATATATGATGGGCAAATTATATATATATATTTAATAAGCTTAACATTTTACTTTGCAAGCACACCTAAGATAGAAAAAAATGCCATCGAAATGTCATTTTTATAGATAATATTTCGAAATGAAGAGGAACGTCATATTTTTGGACTGCAAACGAAATTATTATTTAATGGCGTCTTTTGTTTCACATTTACTAAAATCGTGACAAGTCAGTTGAAAATATAGTCTCGAGTTTCTCACATCTACATCCGTTGTGGTAAAGACATTCTTTTCCAGCTGGCCTTTACATTTCGTCTTTGTAACCTCATATAACTTGCACTATTATAAAATGATATTACTTGAAATTGCGGAGGTTGAACGCTGTTTTACGTGTTTGCTCCATTAAACTATTAAAACTAATCTCAACCTCATTATGTACTTTACGTTATACATTACTGGCCATTTGACACATATATGGTGTATGTAGTAGCTGTACGTATATAATATTTAATCTAAAGAATATATACTCAATATTTTTCACAACACATTATAATTACATTTATTTCCTGCGAACAGTTGCATTTTAAACTAAAATATCTCACATTTTTTATATTTTTATGGACGTATCTCACTATATATATATTGTTTAGCAAAGTGAATAGTTTTTAAGTTTAAACTTTAAACTTAATTGGCGCACATGTTTCAATATTCCAGTTAAATATCCACTGAATTCATAATGACAAATCTTAAGCAGTACTATCCTGTTTCTAACTCTCTCTATACCGCTCTCCCTTTCTCTATTTCTCTTTCAACACACACACACACACACACACACACACACACATACACACACACACACATATATATATATGTTGTTTTTGTTTTTTGTTTTCAAATGATAGATTCGGTTATTAATGGGTTCGCCTCGTGGCTTGATTTTTCGTTTAATTATGGTAGAAAGTCGCCCATAATTTGTTTGGACGTATATATAAAATTTCTTTAAATTTATTTTTATTATTTTTAAAACAGTAATCTACGTACACGCGTGGTACGAGTTAATTAACTCGCATCAGCGTAGCTCAAGTGTTGCTAGAGATCGAACTTCAAACCTTGTTTCCAGAGGCTGTTGCCTTAATCGTTAGGCCTCGAGCCCTAGATAAATTTACTGTTCATTTGTATCGCTTATAAATTGAGATTTTTTTTTTCAAAAGATAGATTCGATTAATATTGGCTTCATTTCGAAGCTCTATTTTTTGTTTATTATTTTTAGAAAGTCGCCCATAATTTGTTTCGAATATATATAACATGTTTTATTTATTTTTTATTATTTTTAAAACAGTAATCTACCTACACGCGTGTTTCGAGTTAATTAACTCTCATCAATGTAGCTCAACTGTTTCTAGAGATCGATCTTCAGACCATGTTTCCACAGTTCGGTGCCTTAAACGTTAGACCACGAACCCTGGATTATTTTTTTGTTTATTTTTATTGCTTATAAATTTAGATTTGTTTTGTTGTTGTTGTTTTTTTTTTCAAAAGATAGATTCGATTAATATTGGCTTCGCCCCGAAGCTCGATTTTTTGTTTATTTATTTTAGAAAGTCGCCCATAATTTCTTTGGAAGTATATATAACATGTTTTATTTATTTTTATTATTTTTAAAATAGTAATCTAGATAAACGCATTAAGGCACCGGACTGTGGAAACATGGTCTGAATTTCGATCCCTAGAAACAGTTGAGCTACGCTGATGAGAGTTAATTAATGCAGAAGGGTTCATAAAATTATTATTACACTATTATTATTTTTTTACACTATTATTCATGAGATGATAAGGGATGTAACTCTAAAAATAAAAGAAACCATGAAGATAATATTTTTTAGTTATTTACGTTTTCTTTAATTCATTTTCTTTAATTCATTTATTACAGCTATATTGTTAGCTGGTTGTTTTATTATTTAATGTCGACTCCAACAATTTTGAAGATTTTTTTTTTAATAGAATATATTTGTTGTTTACAAGTCGGTTTCTATTTACCCATAGTGGGGACCCTGACCGGTACTATCACTCGTGGTCAGAGTGGACCTGGGAGCAATGGCAATTAAAGGGTTGCTTCTCACTCCATATCGCCCTCAATCTGGGGCCTCCCCATTGGATATTATTTAAGGTAATATGCAGTACCTTACATATATATATATATATATATATATATATATATATATATATATATATCGTGCACTAATATCTAATCAATGTACTCGCTTATAAAGCGCATTAACTGAAAGCTTTTGACCAATAACGCGCGTGTATTCCAATTATTTATTCGATGTACGTAGAAAGATCATTGCCTTTCTTCACATCAAAGGTGTGAATCAATCGTCCTATTTGAATCGATATAACAAATACGTCTTTAAATTCCTATTGTGTTCAAATATCATTTTTCCCTCTTTATTATTCACTGCACTATTAATAATAATTGATTATTTACTTGATTCATCGGTAGATCTGATTGGAATTATTAAGTATTCAAACGAACTAATACTACCCTAAAATAACGCTTGGTTGGTATTTTATTTAAAATTATCTGTGAATTAAATTTAGCAAGTGCGTATTAGTATATACATCCTCAACGAAGCGAAGATAGATCCGAGAAAGATGAAAAGATTCGCCGGCTATAATGTAATAAATATTCTGGGAACAAAATCCGTTAAAAGGATTTGCGTTGGAAAAACGGACGACTGAGCAGGAAAGAAGCCAACAATATCTGGGTCAAACGAACAATACCAATCATTTATATCCATGGGATTATTCAACATTAAAAATGAATTGCGGATTTCTCTGACAAATTTACGACGTTAAAAGAAAATGAAAAAAAAAATAAAGTATTCTTTTTGTGTCCGAGACGAAATTTTCAAAATATGAGGAAATAAGATAAGAACCAGGAAAACCAAATAAAATATTGAATTAACCTTTTTCTTTATAAATATATCATTCGATGTGCATAGTCTATACGAAGATAATTCAGTCTATTAAAATTCTTCTATCGTTTAATGGTGTCCTTCTGTACCTTTTCTAACTCTTAACTCAATTATATTTCCTTCTTGTTATGCATAGCGACGGCTTTTATCGGATCAAGTCACGTATCAGCAAGTTACACTTTCAGACGCTGAATAGGAACATAATAATAGAACTAAATAACGTTCCATACGAAATCTCATTTGCTTTCCTTCTCCGTTCAAAAATGGATTTTTTTTCTGAACAACAAAAATGGGTATTATTCCTGTTTAAAATGTAATTTTATCCTCCTTTCTTCTGCAGGAATTGTTTTTATATTGGTCTGTTTGCATCAGATTAATTGAAACTGTCTACACGCATTTTCAATCCATTCATAAAATTAAGACAATTGAAATCGTCTCACAAGTAGGTGTCCTTGCACTTAAGCTCATCAGTCTGGAAGACATTTATCGTAGAGGTTTTTTTTTATTAATAGCAACTACTTTATTGCTATGCAAAACAACATGATATGAAGATGATTAAAATATGTGTAAGTTTATCAAAAGAAATATTAAGATAAATGAAATAAAATGAAATAAAATAAACTACAACATACACTTATCATGTATATATATATATATATATATATATATATATATATATATATATATATATATATATATATATATATATATACAATTATATGAATTCAACTTTGGCAATGAGTTCAGGTCCGTTACTTATAAGCTCCGAAACAGCATAATAAATTATTACAATTTAAAGTATTTTAATGTATGAGTCTGATAATTACCTTAGTCAATTTTGTTAAATTATCTCGGAATGTCTATGATAAATACCGATAATCGATGATTCGAATATTTTTTTTTTAATTATCTCTCATCGGAAAATCAATATTTTCCATGTCATCGCTAAAAATAATGATAGAAAAAAGGTCCGTGAAAATTCTATTGTGAGAAGTCCGATCGCATTTTTTTGGTATGACGTATTCTGTAGGTGCATACCTCGCATGTAATTTCTTGATGTTTCTTTTCATTAGCTTAAAAGAAGTTTATATAAATGTTTTTTTATCACGGAAACAGTATGTCGTAAAAAGTTAACTGTAAAATAACCTATATTGTAGAATAAGTTACTGCATATAGGTATGTGAAGCTTCGTCCTGGGTGATTTACGGAATTTGATGACAATAAAAATATACTGTGTGAAATATTCGTCGATCACCATTGAATTCCAGTCAACTTCGAGTCTCCCATCGAGCATATACATATATATACATATATATATATATATATATCTATATATATATATATATATATATATGTGTGTGTGTGTGGGGGTGTGTGTCTGTGTGCGTGCATGTGTGTGTGTGTGTGTGAGTGTTGTGTAGTAACATTGCTATATTTACGCATTTTTTATCTGAACAGAAACCATTCCATACAAGGAAGACACTCTGTTAAATACCTCCATAAATATACATATAGAGAGAAAATGAACTCATTTTCCCCCATGAGTTTGGTCTTATTAGGATTAAAATCAAGACATTTTATGCAGATGTAATATGCACAAACTGCAGCACAATATCTGCGGTGTGTTATAGGCATATAACCTCTCCACTTCCTTGATAATAGTAGATTCCTATATTTCTTTTGTTAAGAGTGCACTGCCAAAATCGGTTACAATCAATGGAAATAGTAACACCTTTCCTCTCCATCAAATTCCTACTCTCCCCGCCTCACCTTACACCGTATTCGCATCGTTACCAAGGGACAATTACGAAGAACCGCCGGTTTGGATTTTTTTACTTCGTAGTTGCTTAAAAAACTGGAATGGAATTTTAACTTTCCGTTCTATGCTTTCTGCTGGGTTAAACGCACTATGGACTTAACCAAACTGAATGATTATTTATGCCATTGTTTCGCTTTATTTCGTTTTTCGTTGTTTTAGAAAACTGGAATGGAATTTGTACGTTCCTTTTCGTTTTATGCTTTATGGCATTGTTCGCTGCGTGTTTTGTTTTTGTTTTTCCGACCACCTTCATCATTTTTTTCTTTATTTTTGCTTTTTGTTTTTCCGATTTATTTTTTAAAATAAGTTTTACGTTGCCTCGCTGTTGTTTTTGTTTTGTTTTTTTCCGATTTCTTAAGGAAATTTATCATCGTTTTTTTGTTTAATATTTATATAGGGTTAATACTTCGGTTATTCTTTAGTTTACCCCCTACCCTGTACAAACACACATACCCAAAACCGGGGTAACGCCGGGTAGCCCCGCTAGTATGAATATATATATTATTTTCCGTATAATATATATTTAGATGAAACTCGAAAATTTTAATGAAAGTTCCTTTATATAACACCCACTTCCGATTCGACCGCGAATTGATTCCAGGTATAATTCATGGAGGTGATTAAATGAAATTAAATATTGTAAAATACACAATACATTTTTTTCGATTGATTGGATGGTAAAAATAGAATCCGACATAGCACATCTAGGGAACAGATACGCATTATATATATATGAATCCTCTACATATGCACTGTATTGATTCCAAAAATATTATATGGAGAATATATTAAATCAGTAGGCCACAATTAAAAAAAAAGATTAAGTAATATTATGCAAAACTTTAGTTATCAATTTATAATAGTAATAAACTGGAATTTGCTGTTCTTGGATGTCTGACTCTTGTTACACATTCTAATAGTTCTAACATAAATGGAAATTTTCCTCTATACATCGACCATGATTATATATATATATATATATATATATATATATATATAAGTGTGTGTGTCTGTGTGTGTGTGTAAAAACTAGATAGACCTCGCCTTGCCTAGGATAGAATGATGATAAATTGTTTTTCATAATGACATCGAAACTAGTGCAATTGCTATTTTATCACATTGATCTCTTGCCTAGTTTAGTCGGGGACACGTCCGTGTTGACTAGGAGAACGCTTCACATGCCCCATCTCAGTGACTTATTTCACAATATATCCTTACCTACATTGCACTGTTGAGAATCCATTATATTTTTATAAAATTATTTATTAATATAATAGCTTGCATTTAAATTTATAATGCAAAATAATGTAGGCTTCTTCAATTGTGCTCTAAACAAAAATATATATTTCGAATGCGTTTGTGCCATATAGATAGCCTCCTATTATATCTATATGTCTGGCCTCATTGCTTCAGTAATAATGGCTTGGAGTTAAGTTTTCAATGGAATGTAAAAGCCTAGTATTCTGATGTAAATGTACTTGAGACAGAACGGATAATTCGAAGCACTCTTGTCAGATCGGTAAATCATTCTGTTGATTTTCTATGACGGGCTTTTCGGTTTGTTTGGATATGAAACTTTTCAAATTTACATGTGATGCTTCGCTGGATTAAGTCTTAAACGTGGTCAACATCGCTTATCCCTTTTTATCAGATTTGTTCGATTATCGATTAGGGATCTTTATCGGAGGTATTCCGATAGAAAATACATCTAATAACATTGACATGCACATAAAATACTATTCCTATGACATTTCATAAAAATTGACCAAACTGTGTTCGAGACACGACAATGTTACCCACTAAAACATACGCAGAAAGATAGACCCAGACAAAGATTTATTTTATATAATAGTAGAGATAGAGATATAATTTTAAGTGAAATTATTTTCCGTAAAAACACCACAATGAAAATAATTAATACACCTATATCTAATTTAATATAATTTTTATGATGAAGAACAGGCACATACCGAATAAAGAAAATTGAACAAAAAACATCGAATAATTTATGTTTACATTGTTCCATGTCTTGTATATATCGTGTCATATTTTTAGAGATTAAATATTGACAGAATGCCTTGATAGAGATGCTGCATTACAAAGACAGACAAACAGAAAGGCAATATATATATATATATATATATATATATATATATATATATATATATATATATATGTATATATATACAAGGAGGCTGTTACACACATCCAGCAACGCGAAGTTATGATAGTTGTGGTCTAATTATTTAAATACCTTTACAAAAAATAAAATCTTTTATGTCACATATGTTTACTCCTATGTAGAATCAGAGCTGGATCAAAAAATCACATGCGTGCACATGGAATAACAAAACTAAATAACCAAACTGTTATGAAGTGGCAATCATATACATATACACTTGAATAATCCTAGAGTGGATGAAACGTGGAATATTCAGTGTAACTTAATCGCTATATATATATATATTTTATAACTTACTAACAAGCTCTACTTACGTATTGAACACTGTTGAAGTAAATACTTAAAGTTTACGCATAAATATATACTTTCGTATATTAATTTATGTGATAAAATTAAGTAGTTATATATATATATATATATATATATATTAATATATATATATACATACATGCACACATGTATATATATATTATAATATCTAGACATAATTGAGTTAAATTAATAAACTCAGCTGCTAAGCTTCCTGCCTATTCGAATTAAATTATGATGTTCTTTTATACAGCATTAAAATTTGTTTTTATATCTTGCCAATTAGGGAGCTTAGTCGTTAAATGTAGACGATATAAGATACAATTTATACTACTGTGTAATATTATGCTACATTACAGTGTATATGGATCTAAACATACGTTCCTACGCCATGAACAGATATTACGCGATATTAGAAGATCGATAGCCGTGTAAAAGATGTAAGCCTCTAATGCATCAACGTTGCGACCACATTTTTCTCAGACGGTACTTGAAGTATAGACGTGCCTGATCATTTATGCATGTAATTGTGTTCACATTTTTGTCAGTCGTACACATAACGGCAGCAACATGTTTAATCAATAAAATGTAATTGACTTAAGTGTATGATTTACAATATATCAAAACAGATATACTAACTAATCTATCTTTTCGATTTGCCTATCCGCCGATGCGTATATATGCGGAGATAACTTACCAAATATGATGTCGCTGTCAAAATGAGTCAGTGTTAATAACGACTTACGTATTTAGCCCGACAAACGCTGCTGGTAAAAAAAAAAAACAACAAAAACACATATGTTGTGTTTATTTTAAAGAGGCATAGTAATATATACTACTTATTATAAAACGAAACAATTCCAAGATGGAGGAGAGATGCCTAGTGCAAACATTCTTCAAGCCACTATATATACTTTTTACTAATAACTTTGAACACAATACTAAGTAATATCGTCTGTAAAGATATTTCGTTGTACTAGATTGAACTATCTTCTTAAACGTTAGTTATATAACTAGTATAATAGACGGAATGTTTAGTATAAACTACGAGTATTTATCTATAAATGCAGAGAGGGTATAGCGCCATCTAATTTCGGTCTAGTGAATGTGCAAGTGGACTTTACAAGTATAACTTTACTAAAACCTTGCTTATACATGGTGAAACTTATTCCCATCATCATCATTGAAACAGGCCTCGACGTTTATTTCAATATGAAACAAATAACCTACACATACAGTATTGAAGGATTAATTTCTCCTCGTAAAAAAAAATATTTTATTTTCGTTCTGTTATTGAAAAGTACATTTAAGTAACTTGATTATGTAATAGAACTGACATCTATTTAATGCAGTCGCCTCCAGCCTTAACCTAGGTTCTGAATTGAGAACATACCTTTTCGTCAAGCGCCAGCGGGTGCCCGGCATATGGCGGCTATAAGACTGGATTCGGTTATGTAAGAGGTCATGTTGGTGATGTTCCCGACGTATGACAAAACGAAGTAGTTCAGGTAGATGAAGAGAGGGGCAACAAGAGCAGGGTAGAAAGTCGTAAGACTCCTAGTGAATGAAAGCCTGGATCTTTTTAGAATTCAGGCACCGGCGCTGTGTTTTGCTGCGATACTCAAGATTTGCCAGGGACCGTTTAACCACACTCTTCAGAACATCCGGCTACACTTCGAGTTTAAATTTCCATCCGGATTGGAAGATGTGAAGTATCATAATGTGACACTCACTTGCAACTTCATCAAAACCATAGCCGTGACCTGAAACGTTGTTTTCATAACCTCTAATTCGCTTCAATCCTAAGACGCATTTTCAGGATGCTGACAAGGGTAAATTTGCCATTTGGATCGGTAGAGAGACTGAGTTGTACAGCCGCGCATCTCCTATCTCGCTGGTTGAGCATTGTATGCCTTTCAGAAATAATAAAATAAACATTATTGGGATTTATAAACAACTAGTAGATGATTTGCAAAAAATAAAAATAAATAAATAAAAGACGAGGGTTCAATCAAATGGATATGGACTTATTTCGTCTTTTCTAGGGTGATAATTTTATCGTTTTACCCTGCATAGACATAATGCACATGGACAAATATGCGTGGATAGATGAAGAGTATTATCGTGTATAATCAGGATGAGTTTACAGAAAAGAGTTGAGTAGGTAACGTTATGCCTTTTATTTATTCCGCCCAAATCGATCAGAGGGCATGAGATATGTAAGTTGCATCTGTGTAGCATATATTGCCGGTGTATAACTGAGAAAGCATCCAGTCTTAAACGTGAATCAGATGCAGAAGTGTCTCATTTAATTAATGTAATAATGCATTGAGATAGGCATGATTTCATAAAAACAAAAAGAAAACATACATTTTGCAGTTGAAAAGATGGCTCGTGTTAACCGTCCTTCTAGTGTATACATCAGCCTTTAATTTTGGAGTTACATTTGAAGTGAAAATCGTATGGCAATTCCGAATTTACACGAACATACTCAGCCAATTGTATCGCCTACAAAAACGCACAGAAAAATTGTTTTTCTATGTAGAACAACAATCTATAGTAAAAAAATTTTCGTTGTACAACTCCCGACTTCGCAGCTCTTAAATTGGAATTACAACCAAGAGGCCTTAGTTTTGGAACGATCAGTATGTATATATCTACCTAGCTATGTGTCTATCTGTCTAGCTAACAATCTAGCATCAGATGTGTACGTATATTTGTATATATATATATATATATATATATATATATATATATATATATACTTATGTGTGTTTAAATAATTATTTATAATTGTGTGTATGTATAAATCTGTATGAACTAGTTTTTATATCTATAACAGTGATGCAGTGTGTGACGAGGACTCTTTACTTATATAAAGATCAGATTTTTATCTACAAACTTAACACTTATTGTATAGTCTATACAGACACGTGAAAACATTTTAAAAAATTTTCGAAAAAAAAATCTTTCTAAGTCGTAAAAAATGAAAAAAAATGCACTTGCGGGGTTCTCAGATTCCAATCTGTAGGATAACTGGTTCAGGTTTACGTATGCTCGAATAGTTCACATGAGCGCTTCATTATATTAAGAATAAGTAGTTGTAAAAACACTTTCAAAAGACCCTAGGAAGCTGATCCAATGATTATTGTACTTGACTCGCTTTATCAAATCAAGTTTATACTTAGAAAAAGTTAACTGTTTTAGAAGAACATGATATTAGCATGAGCAGGTATCCATTCTTTCCTTTTCTTACTTCATTTTATAAAATGAATAAAACGTTACGTTAAATACAGGGCACCGTTTTTATAATCAGAAGAACGATAGTAGATAAAGATGTAAACTATTACTTGCATCATGCCTGCCATGTGTTGGTCGTGATTATCTGCGTGTATATTGCATATACCTCAGTTTAGGAATACTAAAATTTAATTCGGACAAACATATATAGTTATAATTTGTTTAGCATCAACGAACATAATCATATATAATAATACTATTAAAAACAATAATGATTGCTACTTCATGTTTAAAAAAATAAAGTAATAATAAGTATATGAACGATATAAAAACTATTTTATCGTTTATGTTAATATATAGGGCTTAGAATTTTTTTTTCGTATGGTACTTTAATCGTAGGAGATTAGAACGGAAGAGAATATACATAGGTGTTTTATTATTTTGTAAAAGTTCATATATAAGTAACAGTAAAAGTAACAATTTCTCTATGCACTTAAACAACCCATAAAAACATGTAAAATGATAACAAATTATCAGTTCGCCAGAGTATCCAATTTTGAATTAACCAGGAATCACACGCAGTAACCATTGTGAACACTTCACAATAACATGCCTCCCACCGATTATGTTTGCACTCAAATTTCAAGAATCTATTGTATTACCAAAACATGATATCTAAAGGCAACTGCGTCCAAAAACTCGCTATTTTCACTTTAAATTGATGCATGCTATAAGAAAGCTGTTTTATAGAAGATACCAATTTAAACATGGGATAACTTAACCAAAACTATTATGTTTATTACAGAAATTGTTTATAATAAAATAGTATCGTGCAATTGAATGAATGCATTGACTTATATGCACTTTTCCATATTGATAGATGATACATGTTCAAGATGCGTTTGCAAATGTATTTATATTCAGTACCAATGTTTCAAATGATTAGGACTATCTTTGACGATTTGAATGTTTACAATGTGAATTGTATTCTAAAATGTAAAAATGATATATGGTCCTCGTATGTAATTATGTCCGAAAATTGTTTCATCCTCAAACACATAATATTCAAGCGTGCATATATATATATATATATATATATATATATATATATATATATATATATATATATATATATATATATATATATATATATACACATATATATGTGTGTATATATATATATATATATATATACATATATATATATATGTAGATAATAGGTGCATATTGGTGGCTGTCTATTATATCTCTTTCAGTAATACCCTGCCTCATTTTCTGATCCATATATGTAATATAGTTTATAAGGTAGGCAAAAGTAAAACTCAGTCATAACTCCTAACCCCAAGAACATGCTTCAAATACTGAACACATCCGCGCTTTGTAAGAGAGTTGAAGCGAGACAGAGAAAGAGAAAAAAGAGAGAAGGAAAGAATAAATGATTGCTAGACGGAATTCATTGGTCAATAGTTCCGACTTCAAAATACCTCATAGCCTGTTTTTATTTTCTTTTTAATGTAGCAGAAAAATAAAAAAAAATAGTCCATAGTAAACCCTAATATGCACTACACTAGGTTTCTATATTCGAGGAATTAGAATTAACAAAAACTTTTAAATCTATTTGTCCTTTTTACATATCGATTTTACTAAGAAAACGCTTATTCTGCTAGATATGACAGGCTTGCTTCATTTGACTTTTGGTTGAACTTTGCTCAATGAAAACGTTAGAGACTGTCGATATGAGACAATTGATGAGATGATAGACGCTGATAAGAAGGGCATTCGCGCTTATAAGGAGGATTCCATGCTGCCTTGTAGAGGTTGTCGGAAGGAGACAAGTGCATTGCAGCACCAGGATATCACTTCGAAGGTAGCTATTGTTTACCAATAAAAGAGGGAATATGAACAACTATAGCAACCTATTAAATGCACTTCATAAAAAATGTTGGTATTATTTTTTATTTGTAATGTGAAAATCACAGAAATACTGGTATACACCCGTGCAATAAATTAATGAATGGGTGCATTTTACGTACATGTAATTATCTTTTAACAGCATGCTTTTATATTTATTAGAGAAAATCTAAATGAGGAATGCACATTGCATAAACAATAGATAGGCCAAAATGTTACTATAAAGTATGGTAAACTAGAAGACAACGTAAACTTATACGAACGAACTAAAACATTTACAATGTTTATTCATGGGAATGGTCATTTATTTTTTTGGTTGAAGAAGTCTGCTGAGAAGCAATATAGTTCTAATATGTGCCACATATCGAAGACACTCGCAAAGATGCTATCTAAATAAACACGTATCCTGACGAGTGCAGTGGTTACAAGTTATTTGTTTATTTATGTATTTATTTATTATTTATTTTGTAAAAAATGAATTGTTGCTGTCAATAGATATTGATGCAGAATAAACGTATATTGGGCCTCTTCAAATAGTGTCCAAATATAAAGATAAAGTAGAGTGATACAAGTGCATCTATTTGGTGTGGTGAGAATGAGAAAGTGAATAATAATAGCTAATTTCCTAATTAAATTTATCACCATATTTCACGCGTTAGATGACGTTATTGCATTCAAAGCCGTTTTTCCGAACCAGAAATACATAATAGCTAGAAGGTAAATACGGAGCACCATTCTGATTAATAATTTTTGTCTTGTGCATACATTTTTTTCCTAAACATAACACGTTTTTCTGTATTATAAATGTAAAAATATACTGCAATTTGCTGATGCCGGCAGTTGACCTTAACTTTCCCGTGAAGTGGTGCAACGTTGTTACGCAAATATTTGCTTTTTATATGTATCAATATATTTTATATGAATGTATTCAATATATATTAGGCCATAACAGTCCGATTGAATTAAACGTCATATATTAGAGTCTTTCATTTTATCGGACTAATGTAATCTTACCTCATACAATAAAGACTTACGAACAAGTATAGAAAGTTTAAAAACAAGATGTTCTAAATTTACAAAATAATGAAAACCTATCAAAAGCATGATAAACAAGTAGTAAGAATACCGTTAACATAATAGTATATAAACTCTTCAATAATCTTGGGCATTAATTAACCTAATAACATATTTTTTTCGAAGTACAGTCAGGACTGCACATACTTATGGTTTTATTTGTAATCAATTCAGATCCATAAATAAAAAAAGAAACTACATAATCTTCCGAACCTTTGTAGTGAGATAATTGAAAGTATTTATTCTGAATGTATAATTTATCATGAAACCAGTATATTTTGTTTTACAAAAATCAATATTTTATCGTTATACGTAGCAAAAAAACCCAAAAAAAACGGATACAGATACTAGCTCCTCCTTTATATTCTTTTAATAACGACTATGGTCTGCAAAAATAAATCCGAGTAGCCCAGTCAGGATATACCTGTGAGAACACCTACATTCATCTACAAGAACTTGCTCTCTCGATTACTGGAGGGTAATGCTTGGGAGTATAGACATCTTCGGAATACCAAAAAACCGATTGCTTAAACTCGACTGAAATGTCCCACTTAATATCAGGCTTATAACATAGAAATATACAACAGACAGAGAGTTAACCCCCCGAGACTGTTGACTTTCTGTAGGACTGATGATCGCAATTAGAACATAGATAACAATAGAAAGCTCTTGTCACAGATTAAAAGTTAGTACCCATAGTCATTAGATCAATATGTCTTCCTTACCTCATCCGACTAATATATATATATATATATATATATATATATATATATATATATATATATATATATATATATATATATATATTGATACGATACGGTGGTTGGTAATTTGTATATCAGTTTTACATATTTTCCTTCCGAGAGACTGTCGTAAAATTGCTATATCCTTCCATATTTTTTCGAAAATTCTTCATATATTTTTATTTCGGTTTCGATTAGTGTTTAAAGAAACTCAATATATATATATATATATATATATATATATATATATATATATATATATATATATGTGTGTATATATATATATATGTATATATATATATATATATATATATATATATGGACAGAGAGAGAGAGAGAGAGAGAGAGAGCAACGAAAGCCAACAACACGGAAGTCTAAGACTAAAGTTTTACACTCATTTGGGCTCATCACATACGAACTCAGGATTCGAAAGTTCAGCCTTTTGCATGCGCGGTAAGCACTCTATCAAGTGAGAAAACGCGCCGCACATAAGGAAGTTTATTACCTATCATAGATCAAGCAAACCGCAAGAAAATCAGACATTGGAATGTACCTACCTTCGAAATAATTTTATATAATCTCACACATTCTGAAAATACTTATTGCTCGTTAGGAGAGGCTTGCCGTGATGACATCCATAGCTTGTATATATTCCTACTAGTGAGACATCGACTTAGGTAAAGGCTAATAGCGATGATTACATCCCTTGTTCGAGCGAAGGCAGGTGCATTCCACTGTAGGATTTCCATGCGGTTTGCTTGATATATGATAGTTAATAAAACTTGTCTTATTTCCGGCGCATTTGCTCAGTTTGCAGAGGGCTTACCTCGCATGCAAGCGGTTGGGGTTTCGAATCCTGAGTTCGATGGTGTCTAACTGATGAGTCCAAGTGAGGGCGAAACACGAGTCTTAGACTTCTGTGTCGTTGGTTTTCGTGGCTCTTGCTTGCTGCAATATTGTCTGGCAGTGGAAACAATTATATATATATATATATATATATATATATATATATATATATATATATATATATATATATATATATAATCATTCAAAGTATAAGAACTTTTCAAGCGAAAGGCAGATGAAAGCGTCAGTCCAGTATAAGTATAAAAGTTAATATTTATCCCAAATCAAAATTTAAAAAAAAAATCGATACAACAGTAGAAAGTAGAGCTTAATTTCCTCGACCCCGGATTTAATCTCATTTCGTTACGTATTTTTTTTTTTTTTATTATTCATCGAAGCCCCATAGGATTGAAGTCTCACTTACTTTCTCCATTATTTCCTGTGACTGTTTAAAAGTCTGGCAGCAGACATATATGTCCTTGCTTCTATATATCTACAAAATAATATCTCATACCTTCTAATTACTCAGTATGTATGATTATTTTACTCTTTTCTTTCATCCACCTTTACAAATATTCTACAAAACATAATTTTTGATGTTCAAACCATCATCATTAAATGCAGTCTCATAAAGTACTTTAACAGGCAACTTTTACGTTCAGCTTTTTATATAATTTGCTTGCTCTTTTTTTTCTCTCTGAAATAAAGAATATTTAAAAGATGACAAATGTAAATAAAAATTAACATGTATTTTTTTTTTGACAAGTTACCTCTTATAAAATAATAGGATTGGAATATATCTATTCCCCGTAGTTAAAAAAACTACACGGAATAGATATATTAATCCTATTAATTTATAAGAGGTAATTTGTTTTAAAAAAAATGTACATGTTAATTTTTATTTACATTTGTCATTTTTCACTCCGATATATATATATATATATATATATATATATATATATATATATATATATATATATATATATATATATATAAGATATTTTCAAAATTAAAATTTCCGTAAAATTAAAAAAAAAAAGAAAAGATTTTCAATTTTTCCTCATAGTTTGTTTGCATATAAGTCGAAGTTATGGATGTATTGTCGAAGCATTGTTTGTTTTCGAAGTGCCCCGAGAGTATTTTTTTTTAATTTATCAAATAATTATCTACAACAATTCAGTAATATGTGCGAGACGCTCGGTTAGATTAATGTGAAGATGTGTGTAAATGGTAATATGGTTGCGAGCGAAAATTGGATTGATACTCAGTGGGTCTGCTGGCGGCAGTGGGGGTGTTCGTCACATAGGTAACGAGAGAATCTGCTAGTTATTTGATCACTAGACGAAACGTGTAAGGAGGGAAAGGGGTTATATAAGTCATTTAAATCTATTGGTACTATTCAGCAATGTGACCTAGTTTAGGATACGGTTTTGCGTTTTAATATATATAACTTCAAGGGTTTTTAACTTTTTAACATTTGCTTCGTGATATGCTATTTTTGTGTTGTTGATTAAAATTTATTTATATTATATTCATAAAGTTAGGTTGTGATTACAACTAAAGCGGAGGCATCCAAGTAATATGGGTATTTTTTATTATTTTTTTAAATTAATCTTTGAAAGTATAAGAATCAAAATAACTTGACTCTATAAAAATATATTCGATTTTTTTATGAATTAAAGTACTATACTAAA
>NC_136485.1:24654160-24661660 GCF_053919585.1 Euprymna scolopes
TAATAAAGGGTTTGGTTCGAGACTCCAAACAAACGGTTCCCCACTTCGATACAAAACACCTGACGGAGGGCAAAACGGCCGAAACGTTGTGACACTAACAACAAAGATGAGGAAGTCAGTCCGACAATCTCGTATATATATATATATATACATATATATATATATATATATGTGTGTGTGCGTATGTGGGTGTGTTATTTTTTATTAATATTATCTTATTCTTCGAATGTATATATATATATATATATATAATAATGTCTAACTATATATGTACATATACACACATACATGTGTGTGTTTATAGTAATGTATATATGTGTTTGAAAACTACTGTGCGCTGGTTGCCATACTTTATCCAGTGTGTTGAATAGTACATTAATTGTTCTTATTTCACTCCAATATTACGTATACGGTTTCAATGCGATAATGTACAGCTTCGTGGAAACCCTAGAAGTATTTCAAACAATAACATCCACTCAGTTTTCAATTGCTTCATTCGAAATTCCAAGATGCCTCGAAGGTCATTATAGCAAAATAATAGCAGCATGGTCATTTGCCAGAATGAATCACTCTTCTGTGCCGTAAAAAGCCAGAAGAATTCCATGTTGTTTTTGTTTTTATTTTGATGGTGTAGGAGTGGACGACAAAATTAATGAGCGTTGTTCAGTTAAAACAATAAAACAAGCAGTTGTTGAGTTTTAGTCCGTAATAAAAATAATAGAAAATGTTATTTCGTTCCGTGCCCATAATGGAACTTTTAAATAATTCAGTTGTATGGATATTTTAATCCATACTTATTAGAAAGGCGTGTTTTTGCTAATGCAATTATGAGAAACCCTTGTATTGAATTTCTTACAAACATTTTGAGATCGATAATAACGTTTCGACGTAGAAGAGAGAAGACTATTCAATGTTTTATTGGTTATTTCGGATATATATATATATATATATATATATATATATATATATATATATATTCTGTGGTTGTTTATTGTTTTTATGTAGTCTTCTTCTGTTGAGGGTTTTAGTTAGCCAATCAGCTTTCTAGTATCCACCGCGTCCCTTCCTATCAGCCAATGGGCATGCATTTTATCGAACAAAGGATGTGTTTTAAAACTAGTTTAATGGTTTAAGGCAGTTATTTCTTTCTTTTTTTATATATATAAATATACATATGTGTACATACATATATGCACATATATATACATATATATATATATATATATATATATATATAAAATACATATATGTGTGATCGTTTATGTGTATTCATGTTTATTTAATTTATTTATTTGTTTTAATGCTAACTAGCTCTACGAACGTATTGAGACCTTTTGAAGTAAATACTTAAAGTTTACGCATAAATCTATACTTTCGTATATAAATTTTATCTGAGTAAATGAAGTAGTTATATATATATATATATATATATATATATATATATTTAAATGAATGTGTATATATATATATATATATATATATATATGCATATATTGTGTGAGTGTGCCTTCGTTTGTTCCGTGTGTGTATTTTATAAAAATCATTTATATCAGTTTAAACTTGTTAAGAAAAATATTTTCTAGTTTTCTATGAGGTAAAATACGACTGTCGAAAATGTGGGTCCAGCTGTTACTGAAATTTAAAGACTTGTTACTCCCTGTCTTTTTTTTAAATGAGAGTATAATTCGATAGATATCAGTTCTTTCTAACTTTATTTACTCGCACACTTCATGCCAATATTGTATTACCGTGCATTGACAATTTTAGAAACCTCGATAAAAGCGATAAAGAAAAAAAAGATTATTACACAAAGAATCGCTAAATAAAGACACAGGCTTTGAAAACAGAAATTTTATTGAGAACCGTCTGAACGCTGTCTTTATACATGCATGAGGAAAAAGATCACTCAGTCAGCAAAACTAAATAATATATATACACTGGTACACCTATATACACACGCATATATATATATGTCTATACCAGTCAAATCGATTCAGACTTGAAAGATAATATGTGGAAATTTTAATGTATGAATCTGTCAATGTACACAAAAATTGACATTTTAGATTTAACGAGCAAATATATTTGCAAAATAGAAATGATTGAACAAAAACCCCAAAATAATACAACTTTGCCAAATATAAGCTGATTTATTTTCATAAGAAGAAACGGATTTTTAATTTGATTATAATTTGACTTTTAAATTTTAAATTACCAATCACATTACTTAATATATATATATATATATTATATATATATATATATATTATATATATTATATATATATATAATATATATAGGTGTATGTATATATATATACATATAGTCTTATATGTAATTATACTGAATTCGTGAAATTAAGTAAATTTTGATATGACAATGATTTTTAAGCAAAAAATAGTTGGCTTAACTAGTAAGCTACTAAATTATCAAATTTTAAAATTGAGCATTAATATACCGTGAAAGCAAAAACAAGACTACACAAAAAGGTGTTGGTGGCAACAAAAAGTGTATTTTAATTTACGTTACAGTTGTTTCCATGTCAAGTTCGAAAATTTCAAGCACTATGTGGTTGGAAAATTTTCAAAACCAGCATTTCTTTAGACTTTATAAATAAGCACACTTTTTGCAATGGAGCATTTTTTGAAGAGAAGGAAGGAAGGAAGGGTAATCCCTAGCTAGAAAGGCATGCGAGAAACATCTAACTTCTTTGTGGTTACGGAACATACGTAGATTTTTTTTCTTTTTTTTTACTTCGCATATTCTTAGGTTTTCATTACCCCCACCCTCTAACCCCCAGCAGCATCCGACCAAACACACCCAAAAACCCCCAGGTACCCACCGATTTTTTAAATTTTAATATAGAAACAGGTTTATTTAAGCTATTTTTCACGTGTTTTTGGCGGGTAGGCGGTTATTTTTCAGAGTTTTTTAAGCAGTTTTAACGTTCGTTTTTCTGTTTTCTTTTTTGTTTTGTTTGTCGATTTTTACATTTAACATCGCTCGTTTATGTTACGTTAGTTTTTTTGTATTTTTTTATGATGTTTTGATTAACACATCCCACCGCCCTTATACGCGCCGCGTAAGTTTTAACGTTCGTTTTTTTTTGTTTTTTTTTGTTACTTCGCTTATTTTTAGGTTTTCATTAACACCCTCACCCCCGCCCGACCACACACACCTCCAAACACCCACGCAACGACGGGTATCCCCTGACTTGTTTTATAATCTCGTGAAAAAAATTAACTTTAAGTGTATTCCTATACAGAATTTTGTATTAAAAATTATATTCCCATCAAGATAATTTAAAATTTTAGTTAAAGAAAGATCTTAGTTTTTGAGAATTTAAAATTTATATTACTCCGACAAAACGGAATTTAATAAAAATAATTTAAAGATTACTATTTTTTCGATCTAAAAATTACGACATTAAAAATTAATATTAAATAAAATTCTGTCAGGTAACAGGCCTCATATCAAGCCGAAGTGTATTATTTTAGATTCTGTCTGCTACAAATATTAAGATGTTTTTAATATAAATTATTGTATATGTATTTTTATGATATGCTAGAAAGTTCACTGTAATGATTGAACAACAATCGTAAAAAGGTATAATATATATATATATATATGTATATATATATATTTGTATATATATATATATCAATATATGTGTGTGTGTGTTAAGATTATTTTCCTTTATGTAAACATCTACAAAGCATGTTTATTTTTTTTATTTTTTATATTTTTGTACGTTTAAGTCAAGCTTCGTGCTTTTACTTTAATCTAAAAGCACAAAACATATTCTATGTGCGATTTACACCCTTCATTTTTGTCTTCAATAATGGATCATAGATTTTTACTATTTTACGCAATATTATTTGCTATGAGTTTCTAAAATTGGTTTTGCTATTTTTATCAAGATGTTTTTTATGGTTTCGACAATTAGTGCCGTACGAAATAATGTACTTATTAATACAGTAGTCATTTTACTGTACGGACGGGGATTACGATTTCGGAACATACTAAATATAGTATAAAAGATATAAAATATATTGTATTTACTAAATTAAACTGATGAGTGTTTTGCTATATTCAGACATATTGACTAGTAAGACCGTAAGAGTCCAAGTTAATATGATGCAAGTGGCATGTAGATAATTTAATTAAGACATATAACCAAAGTCATACTGAAGGGAAACAAGTACAGTAACTCAGTTATATTTTAAGGTAGATAATATATGCAATACATATTCGCTAGTCATTTTTATGTTTATCGCAAAGATACATAATTCTCCTAAAATAATACTTTAACAAATCGAGTCCGAAAAGTAGTTTATTATTTTACAGACCCCTTGAATAATCACGTCTATAATCGCTAGAATACACTAAACAACCACCGTTGAACAACAAACAGTTGAATGTACTTGAAAAACGAATATCCACAGCTTTATATGTGCTGAATTACACGATTACTATATTTGATTAATAATGAAATTTAATTGTTTGATTTGTAGCTTAGTTTTCGCATTTATTAAAGCAAATACTCGAACGAAGTGTTGTACTAGCCTCTTAGCAAATATTAGCATATTTTAAATAAAAAAACGTACACACTTCATAAAATGCAGTGCACATTCACACAATATATATATGTATATATATATATATATATATATATATATATATATATATGTGTACATGTATTTATATTGTGTATGTGAATGTGCAATGCATATATATATATACGTATGTATGTATATATATACATGCATATATACATGTATGTGTGTGTGAGAGAGAAAGAGGGAGAGGGTGTTTGTATATGTGTGCCTATGTTTAATGAAACTGTATTAAACATTAGTAAAAACAAGATTGAGCAAAAAATATCTCTTAATAGTGTTAACACATACGCACATCCGTGTCGCTATTTTCCTCTGACAGGGTTTCTAAATATGTCGGATTCCGTTGAACGTAATTATAATCTATCACCTCCGCCCCTACGTTATCTCTTACGTCACAATAATATCAGACAGCAATTTTAAGTACATTAACGCCGTGTCGAAATCAACATCAATAATTTCGTTGACATCTTCTAAACATCTAAAGTGTTCTTGGAAAATCATTGTGCAGAGAAGATATTCCGGGCGTAACATAATTTCCACTAGTAATTGATCTTTTACACATTAGTGAGAAAAAATATTCTCATAACAGCTGAAACTCTGTGAGACATTTACAAACACATGCAATAATATACAGAGACACTGGCATACTGACATGCACATAATTTGTACACAAAATGTCTCTTAAATTACACGTAACATAGTATATACGTTTTCGTTTTGTTCATTAATTGTTATACAGCTTTTAGTTTAAATCATTAATTTAACTCGCTTAAATACTTACGCTCAGTGTTTCTTTTTTACTCTTCAATACATCTTTCAAATTCTGAATCATCATGGAAAACAACCGGAAATAACCGTGATAGAAAGACATAATTTATCTACTGTACTTATATGTGCACCCTGTATAACCTTAGAGAGTGGCATAGTGCCTGTTTGTTTCCTAATGTTTACTATTGAACAAAAAATTTTCATGAGCAGAAATAAATAAAAATGACTGACTAACCTACATATTTTTTTAACAAAATTAATATATATATATATATATATATATATATATATATATATATATATATGATAGGCAAATTATATATATTTAATAAGCTTAACATTTTACTTATATATATATATATATATATATATATATATATATATATATATATATATATATACAGAAGTAATATACAAGAAGTCAATTTAAAATAGTTTTCCTTGTTATCTTTCAATGATAAAACCAATGAAATTAAAATAAAATGTAAAAATGTGCAACAAATATAAAGAATATGGGAGAAAAAATAATTCGGAAAGACATAGAACGAAGAATTTTTTTTTTTACAAGTTGGTCATTATTTATCGAGGCCCGGAAGCAACTCTGGGATGAGAGTTATTGTAAGTACAGTACGTTAGTGTGTAATTTTTAGAGTGTCTACTAAAGGGGGCGGTTGATCAGGAATTTGTTTACGTTGGACTTCAACATATCCAAGTTGTAGACAGGAGGGTAGCAGGCAGACGGAACAAAGTCCCACAGGCGTGCAGTTCTAAGAAATAAGTTTATTCATGGAATCTACGTTTTGATTTAGGCATAGATAAAGAGTGGGGAAAGTTTTTGACAGTGGATTCAGCTAGACGGGTGTTTTTTTTTTTTGTAAAAGGTTGGCGATGGGGGACGAAAGATTGGAGTTCAGACGAGCACCTGCCATGGAAATAACGATAAAACAAAGATACGCTTGCAACGTCGCTTCTGTGGGTTGCAGGGAAGAGAAAAGCACATCCCCCACTAAGCCACGAAATTAATTTTGAATATTTTGAAATTAATAAATTAGATAATAAAATGCTTATTGATCATTAAATATTTTTTTTAATCCTGTAAAAACAAAACTTGTGTGAATTAGAACTTGCTTGGTAATTAATAGTATTTATACACCTTTATGAACAAAGGCACCTGTACTGAAAATGCAGAAAGCTTTCTAAAAAATACACATCATTTCGCATATAGAATATGTATTTTTCGACAAATAATATATTACCACATGTGATGTATGAATGTAATTGTTTATTTTACGATAAAGTTAGGAAACGTATTAATTATTTATGTACTGTTATTTTATTTAAGTATTGAATTATACATATAAGTGCAAATGCAATAATACACACATGTATTCACATAAAAAAGTACTTGATAAATGTAACTATATATATATATATATATATATATATATTAGATACACAGACATACACTACCACACACAAACATACACACACATATATATATTGATATATGTATATATATATTCATATATATATACATATATATATATATATATATCACTGAGCATACCTGAGTATGTGTGTATCTGTGTGTGTCTGTGTACATTCCCCTACGAAAATAACTCTGTTAATATTTAACCTACATACCCGAAAATTGAATATACAGAATACTGAGATTCGGAAAAATCTTTGTGATACGTATTCGGCAAGAAATTTGGCTGTTAAGGGATGAAAGTGCAGCAATCTGAGTTTTGAGAACTCCACCAAATCCTCCAACAATTTTGGGTTTAAACACTTGAAATTTTAGATATAGGTCCCTTGGATACGGATCTAAATAACTAGATTTGTTTCATACACATTAAATATTAAGGGGTCATAATAAAAGTGTTAAATATTGAATTCTGTGGCCTTATATCTCTGGTCTAAAGTTTTTAGATTTTACATAAAGGGTATTAAGACACAGGGCTAGCTTTTTAAGCGGTTTTGGCTAAATAGGGTGCTGCTAAGATGTCGAATTCTAAAGAGGTTACCTTTGCGATCTCTAGAAAACTATTAAGCTAAGTTTGTTTCTAAATATTTGAAATTGTACATAAAGCGTATTCAGACAGGCATCAAC
>NC_136485.1:24666660-24674160 GCF_053919585.1 Euprymna scolopes
CAATTGAAGATTTAGTGCATTGTAGGAAGAATTCTTTAAATATTCAAGCATTACATCTTCAGACGATCCAATTGAATTTTAAATTTAAGAACATTAAGACAGATATAGCTAAAGAAATGTTCGGATTATTAAAAGAAACTCCAAAAGTATTTCATAAAAACACTTTAAAAACGTCTTAAACAAAACTGCTAAGCAACGAGACAAAATGTAGAAAATACAAAACATAAATGCATAGACTCTCCAAGGTACAAAAAAAGGAAGTCTTATCAATCGCTTTTTTTTATAAAAAACGACCCAAAACTATTTTAATTATAATAACAAACAAATGGTCAACTACACTACACGAAATAACAATATCCTTAGACAGAGACTGGCATAAATAGACAATTCATGGACAATAAAAGCCTCACGAATTCGTCTTATAATATAACAAATGACATCTTGCAAAGCAATAGCAAGTTCAACTCAATACAATTATTATGATTTTATAAAATCGAAAGCGGCATACATTGGACCAAAATCAGAGACAATTAAACATAGTAACATTACACACAAACAAACTTTTTATAATAGCTCATTAAAAACAAACAAATAGCACTAGCAAAATAATCATGGTACCTAAAAGTAATGAAAATGTCCTTTGATATAAAATAGAACACACTCAGATCTATGGTAACATATAAACCTGCAGATGAATTCCATACTCACTGTAGATTCATAACTCTGTCGTAGAATAATTCAACGGAACTCAATCAAATTGTTTTAACTTCAAAGAAGGAATATTATCAGATGCATACGTAGAAGATGGTCAAATGTTAACCACTTTTAATATTCTTAATAAAATTGAAAAAAAAACATTAAAAATAAATCGCAAAAAATCAGAAACTAAAACTTACATTATAGTAATAGAAAATAATCATTAATTTTACTATTCGATCCTTAAACAATCTACTAACAAATGTCTATTTTTCATTATCATTAAAATAGCTTAACTAAGAAATAAAAAAAAAATCTACAAAAGCACGCACTTAAAGGCACTTACTTACTCTTTACTTAAACAGCAATTAGATATTTAAAAATAGCTACCTATACCCATGATCCTTTTAGATGTAAAACAATATATCATTAATAAGCGTTTGTGCACTAAAAGGCCTCCTTATGGTTTTAAATAAAAAAAAAATATGGAAAAACTCCCTTAAAAGGTGTTTATTTTATAAAAAAGTCTGTAAAATTTTCTGTAAATATAATTGCGTATTTATGCATCTTATATCATATATAAAATTCTAAGAACAAAGAAACAGTTATCATACTTATGGTTAATTTCTCCCTTTAACTATTATTTCTAAATATAAAATCCAAAAAAGTAATTACTATATTCCTTATATTGGCTCCCTTTACCGATCAATCAATTAAAAATCATTGCACAATAATTTACTTATGTCACATGGGCATATTATTTTTTAATCATATGAAAAATAAGTAAATTCCACATATTTATTTTCTGTATTATGTTCCTGGTTCATAAACTATATTTCAATAATGGTTTTAAATTTGCCGTCTTCTCTCCCCTTCATTTTCTATTTATGCTGATGACGAGACGATATCCAGACATATTTTATTATTTCTCGATATAGTATCTATCTTGCACGTAGCATTGTTGCCATATATAGACTGGCCCATTTGATTATAGTTTTTCATTCTTAGGAACAGTTAAAAAATACAAAACAAAATAACTACAAGGCACGCACTCTCAAACAACCACTTAGCTGATATCCAATGACCGAAGTGTTGCATGTCTGTGTCTGTTTCACAAGTATTTAAAGATCTGCGCTCTTACAAACACGACACACATGTACCCTCTCTACGTAAATACCCATGGGTAACTCGAGACAAGCAGTAAACTTACAAAACCTAAAGTGTATGTAGCCATGTATACCGAAAATATTTCACCACAAATAGATGCATCGATCAAACTTGTAAATTTTGAATCCCATTTTGTCGCCTGCTTCCTGGAGAGTTGTCATTTTGTCGCCTGCTTCCTTGTCACATAAAAGAAAAGCAAGATGTAACGAAGCAAACATCTTGCTGCTCATCCCCTTACGGAGTTGCATTGTGGGATTGGTATTAAACTTTTGTTTTTCTTCCAAGTGGAACTGTGCTTTTTAAAGCAAATAAAAACAGACAACAACACTAAACTTTAACATTACAAGGAGAAAGGTTATGTAAAGCTTTTAAAATACAACTTTCAACAAAAAGATCCGTATGTATAAAACAGCTTACTCGAAAGTCCGATATGCATTGATAAAAATAAACATTACAGAAAATAATTTAATCGATTCGGTATAGATATTTACTTCCAAATCGGCATGGGGGTGTAAAACAAGACCGAAATATTTGGAAGTGAGCAGTCTGGGTAGACCGCCCGGCATTTTCTGACAACAAGTCATACTTACTTATCCCAAAATCCGATAGTAAAAGTCTGGGTTGGTGGACTTATTAAGCACTACCAATAACATTTACAAGAACTCTACAGCTAACAATCCAGCTGACGAACAGATTATCGAAGTCGAAATCCCGGCAGACAAGCAACGCCAATCGCACTAGAACGCCAAATGAAAGGCAGGGAATGATGACGTGAATGGCGCATAAATCATGATATCTGAAAAAGTGTTGTAAGAAAACAAGTTTAGAATATACTAGCAGCGAATAGCCAATACTCACTAAAGTGCCCTCTGTGTGATTATATTGCTTTTACTTAGGTGCTAAACCATCTTTGATCACACAATAAAAGAGAGGATCGGCAGTATTGACCATAAAGGCTTCTATTGCAAATTCTCAATATTTGAGGATGAGTTTTACTCTCCTTACGATTATATTCGAGAATTTCCAATGCTAATATTGTATGAAGCACCATAAATGAAAGGAAGATTCCATGTCACATAAACATGAACGGTCATGCAGTACATTTTCTGGTGTAAATACCCTCAACCCTTCCAAGTTCTTCAAAATATTAAACTAGAAATAAAGCAGATATGTCAACATGAGGCAATAATATGTGTATCATATATATATATATATATATATATATATATATATATATATATATATTACAATATATATATATATATATATATATATATATATATATATATATATATATATATATATATATTACAATGACCCCCAAGAGAAACTTAATAGAGGCCATCTAGAACGTATGCGGTAGAACGGAGAAAAAAGGGCAAATACCCTTGTATTTTATGTGATGTATTGAATATAATAAACTAGTTATAGCCAATGTTTCATTTCAATCGCACAAAACACTAAGAAACGTGGCCTAATTAGGGTTATATATATATATATATATATATATATATATATATATATATATATATGCGTGTGTGTATACACACCCACCCACACCCACACACACACACATATATATATATATATATATATATATATATATATATATATATATATATGCGTGTGTGTATACACCCACACACACACACACACCCACACACACACACACACACACACACATATATATATATATATATATATATATATATATATATATATATATTGTGGAGACGCCCACTAATTAACATAGGCGGGTGAGTGAGATATATAAATGTATCAATCACCAATATTGGGAGAGTCCGGCAACGACCGTCAAATAGACAAGACGCCTATGTTCCATCCAGTAAGACATGCCGGAATATCTCCAACTGAAGTATATCTGAAGACATGTAAAATGTATATAACTTTTCTTGCTAATACACTATTGTATAACTTGACTTTCGTGTTCTTATTAATTATTAGTGCAGAGACAACTATATATATATATATATATATATATATATATATATATATATATACACACACATATATATACACACATATATATATACACACATGTATAAATATATATATATATACACACACATATATACCCACATGTATAAATATATATATATAAATATATATATATATATATATATATATATATATATATATATATTAAAGCAGTTTAAGCTGATCTAATAGTAATTTAATTCCTGAAAAGACAGCTTGCACTAAATTTGGTAAGAATTGCTATTCTTTTAGTAGAGTAGTCTAAGACTTAGATTTCCAATCGTTTGAGTGGACGGTAAGATGACTGATAATTAAGCACTGATTGCCACAGAAAATAGCTTAGCCTATATTATCGGACAGTTATCGAAGTTTACTATAGAGACAAAACACATCGATGTGCACCTGAATGAACCACTTGAGCCAACCTGTCAGGAAACCTGTGTTTGCTTAAGACAGACGATGGCAAACGAAAGTGATTGAACAGTGAGGGCGTGAGTAAATATATTGATGTTGGACTTAAGATAAGGACGATTGAGTCGAGTGGGCTGAGGTGTATATATGTTTGTTTGGGTTTCAACAGTATTGCTTCTTGTTCACAGTCCATTCCCTTTGATGGGGTTAATGCGTTTTGCTTTTGCAACACAGTTTCTCTAATTAGAGATTTACCAGCGCTACCATCCTCCATATAACTATGGCTCTAAAGCTGCAAATAGATGTGTGAAAGGTGCAGATGTCCAAATATGATTCGTTTTCCCATTTCGAATATAATAAGATAGACCTATAGTCTAATCAATGATTTCCACAATGTTTTGGTTAATTTATACCATTCCAAATTTTATGAACATTAACACAAATATAAAAAGTAAAACAGAAAGTATACATCTCTAAAGTTTAAAAATTGTTCGTTAATTTATGTTTTCGATAATATACGATAAGTATCTAACACATGTAGATATAAAAAAATAGTAATCACGTCTGCCTCTAGTTTTACGGTTAAATTAAATCTGTAATAATAAATGCAATGTAGTTACGAAACAGAGTTCTTTTTACACTACCGTTACATAATGCCTTATTCATCAAAAGCAAATGATAGTTTCTTTTAATTTAATTATATAGACTACCAATTTTTTACTTAATAGGAACATTTCCTAAATACTCATTAACATTTATGAATAATTATAATACATCCTTACATATTTTTATATGTACAGTTTTTTTGATAATTTTAATGAGTTTTTAAATTTCTTAGAATCGGAATATAAGCGTGAATACACGAACCTATGTGATCAGACAACGCCAGATATAAACAAATGTATCACAGTAATTATCATTATATATTAAAGTAATTTGCATGTTAATTTGAAGCCTGATAAATTCACATAAAATTTGTTATGTAGAGAAATCTTTTTTATACTTAGTTCAACACATGCATTTTTTAATGAGAATCAAAAAATCATATATATATATATATATATATATATATATATATATATATAGAGAGAGAGAGAGAGAGAGAGAGAGAGAGGGAGAGAGAGAGGGGGAGAGAGAGTAATGAATGAATGCGTGAATGTAGGATTGATACGTAATCCTTAAAGATAAACTAAAATGACCGAAAAATGGGCTGAAATTACTTAAAGAAATAAAAAGTAAATGCCTTAGAATGCTGTTAATGAATTTAAGAATGAATTGAATTACATTAAGAATGGTTTGAATGCTTAAAGCATAACTGAAATCTTTCAAAAACAACGTGAATGATCTGGAGAATGACTTGAATGGCTTAGAGACTGACTGGTTGTAAAGTGTGTGATCATTTTACATTAAATTAATACTGAAAAGTGATCCCCCACTTTATATCACAAAGTTATAAAATAAGTACAGCATGTAGTAACAACAGATACTACACTTTGATCTTGGCCAAAAAGGCCAAGAAAAGGGTATTTACTTCCAACCCCACCGAGCAAATTAGGCACAAGGCCGATTTTTAATGTGAGGAGTGAAGGGGAAATTGGGACCAACACGCTGGGGAGTAGGGGAGTTGGATAGTGACAATTGGTATGAAGGGTTGCCCCTACATTGACCAAGGTATTATATGTGGGGTTGTCCCACATATGGTCTTTGCTTGCAGTATCTGTCGAAACAGATACTATACTTTTACTTTGGCCAAAAGGCCAAGGAAAAATGAAAAAAGCTAAGAACAGCATCTATTTACAACAGACCTTTGATCTTAACCCAAAAAGTCAAACACAAAATTGTTGCGGACCGACCGACCAACCGACCGACCGACGGAATGATATATAAATTCGCTTGCACGCTACTAAAAACATTAACTATAGCTATTACGTTACACATGGATATTCGGAATGCCGGTGTTCAATCTTCCCCTGGAAAATTCAATTTCTTTCATTTTCTCAATTGTGCGCCGATTTTCGTTCGCTGGAAAACTCAATATAAAGTTTTCTGGGTGCGAATACTCAGTATATTAAGTTTCATGTTTGTAGTAAAAAAAAAACAACTGACGGAGGTGTTGTGTAATCAAAGGTTTTTAACAAATATATATATATCGGAATAAAGAAATATAATATTAAGAGGATTGTGTTTACTTTAAACATTGTACACAAATATGACGGAGGTATAAATCATGTAGACTGTCTGCATAGAGATAATTACACGTAATATTTTACTAATGATGATTATCTCAATAGGAAACCGAAAAAAAAACCTATTAGGGAATCAAATAACATGAATGTTTCAAGGAATATGAAAATTAGCTAGATCTTTTGCAGATGAATGCAATTAACCAACTCATAATAAACAATGTTGTATTTTCTTAATTTTTATATTATTGCGTCACCTTTTCTTAGTTGTTTCACGACGTTTCGGCAAACTATTCCTCTGAACCTCGTCACGTGATTACCATGACGGAATAGGAACTGAATCGCCTGCAATTACTGCCTCCCGTAGTTGTTGTCTTCTCTGTACGTTTTTATCCAAGTAAGTCCCTAGTCGTTTTAGGTAGGATTGAAGCGGCTTTCTACAGACACTTCTCACGTAGAACCGTAGAGATGCAACGTTTAAATCAACTGCGCCACGGACCCAGATGGGCGATCAAGGTTGATTTCTTTAGTCTTATCATATTTATTTATTATCTGATATTCCATGGTCGGGGTCCTGGATATGACCTTAAACTGTATCCAGTGGTGGGGCCCCAGCTGGTGGAATCTGGTGAGTGTGGAGCCACCCTTTAATTGCCAGGTACACTCTGAAACGGAGTGGTAGTACCTGTTAGAGTCCTAACTATGGGTAAAATAAAAACCGATTTGACAACAAGAAATATATTCTATTAAAATTTTTTTTTCAAAATTTTCGGATTCGGCAATTAATAACCTGAAAAGGGTGGATATGGTAAAACAAAAGCAACGAACCAACCAATCCATGGCCCGTACTAAATATGTATTTTTTAAATTGGAATTTATTATGAGATCAGTATTATTTATTAATTTTCATTTTATTGCGGCTTATTAACACCATCTTTTTCTTAGTTGTCTTACAGATTATTCAGCGGCTTTTCGAGGACTCTTGTAAAAGAATCACTTTCAATAAGTAAATTAATGTGTACATCGTTCATGTTTTATTTTCAGG
>NC_136485.1:24676660-24679160 GCF_053919585.1 Euprymna scolopes
ATGAATTAATTCCCGGAGATTTTTATTTGTATTTTGTAAGTATTGCCGGTTCTGTACTTTAAGAAGTAGACGCCTGTCACAGACCTGTGTCAGAAGTTAAGATTTTATTGCGACTAAATGCATATAAACGTTTGAGGTTAGCGTTAAATATTAATTCTCTTACACAAAATATCTCTCCTTTTAACGTTCCACACATTGCCGTTGGTATTCACCTTTTTACTATAGAAACGTGTGCTATTACTCTGAGAACGATCGTTTGCAGGGCAAGTACGTCTACGTAAAGACACTGTTCATATTCAGCCAAGTGTCTTGAGATTGAGGGTGAATATATATAGAGAAAAAAATCTAACGTATGAATTATCGACTGCTTTGATCGTATTACACCAGTCTTCCTACTTTCGCAAATTTTTAGTTAAAAAAACCCTAAGTGTTATACACTTCCAAGGACCATCGTATATAGATATGTACACACGCCATGTGTGCATGCATGTATATATATATATATATATATATATATATATATATATATATATATATATATATATATATATATATATATATATATATTAACAAAACGAGATTTAAACGTTAACTCGCGAGGTATATATACTTCACGCTTCCGGTTATAACATAGACGAATATTGGCTGAAGAGAGCTTGATAAGGATACCTTAAACGGGCCTTATTATCGGGCTTGAAACCGACGGTACTAATGATCTGCTCAACTGACAAATTTTTGTACACTAAATATAAATACGCTCTTACAATTTGGAGTTTCCTTTTAATTGAGCACTCTGCTGGAATTATTTTTCCAAAACAAAAACTAATCATAATTATATATATATATATATATATATATATATATATATATATAAGTGTATATATATATATATAATATATATGTATAATACTTTGAAAACTTCGAGCATGATAAGTAATGTGTATTAAACTGAGAACAGTGAGAAGTGCAGTTCTTTAAATGTCAAAAGGAAAAGTCAATCTGTTCTAGTAAAAAAATAAAACAAATCGATACTCCAAAATATTATAGCCTACGGATTTTTCTTTAAATTCAATGTAACATTATGTAATGTATCCGTTATGCTTCAATATTTAAACTTATAAATTTATTATACGTTTTACTAAAAATGTTCTTTTCCAGTTTAAACATCTAATCCTTTTCGTTTCTAAGTTTAATCTTACCGAGCATTTTTCTATGTAACGCTTGAATTTCCAGGCTTTGATATATGTACAATTCATAAAAAATATAATTCTACATTTTTTTAATTGACGAACTAAAAAAAATACAATAAAATACGTAATTAAGTAAATACAATCTCAGTAATTATTCAGTCATTGATAATCGGCACGGTGAATTATTAGCGACAGTACAGCTGAGCGACTGATGAGAACAACAGTAAGTTATCAGCAACAGTGATAGTTGATTCGACCTAACACTGCCGACAATACGAACAACACAGGATAAAAATGTTTGAAAACATTGCAAGGCGTGCAACATTTTAAGAGAGAGTATGTATATACATACATACATATATATATATATATATATATATATATATATGTAAGAACAAACAGTTAATAAAACCTGTTAAAAACACTTTGAAAAAAGTTAAAAAAATATTTAATCTGAAAAGGAAGCACTTGATGAGTGGATAGTCCTTAATTCGCAGAGATTCGAAGAAGTACTTTCCTTCTCATCAGAGGGTAGAAATTAGCAAAATGGTGGATCGGGGTCGCATAAAAAAGTATCAAAGTCAAAGGTCTTACTTGATAACTAAAAGTGAAGCAGAGGGAATATGGTGACGAAAACGATGATTACACAATAAATGGATAGTCTGGTGAAAGATAAATAATCCAATGACGGTAAAATCTTAAAATTTAACTTCAAGAAAGTTAATTGAATTTCCATTTGCACAAGTAAAATCCAAGAAAATCTCGTAATTGGAAGATGGTTGTATTATAAGCTTTATTTCCTATTTGGTGTTATCGAGCTTTTATCTGTGGCTGAGATAACTTTATAAATATTAATTCTTTACTATTTATAATATACTTTAGATTTATCATCTAGGATTATTTTGGTAAATTTAATTGTAATTTTTATTATATATATATATATATATATATATATATATATATATATATATATATATATATATATATATATATTGTTGTATATATAACATATATATATATATGTGTATATATATCATTGTATATGTATATATATAATTATATATATGTATATATATAAGTAGGTTGTAGTTTGCTTGTATGTATATATATATATATATGTATATGCCCCCCCCCCCTTTATATAAACACTTTGCTGCAAACCGGTTGAACTTTCCTTTCTTTTATAACTTGTTGCGTCATCTCTCCGGCGTTTTCCCTGTTTCCAGGTGAGGAAACAGATTTGATTGCAAGTTTAAACTACAGCCACTGAGAACTAAAAAGTCTTTCGGTTCCTTAAGGATTCTGAGTAC
>NC_136485.1:24681660-24704160 GCF_053919585.1 Euprymna scolopes
ATATAAATATGTAATGTATAAAAATACCAATGATATAATATATACGAAATAAATATAATATATATATATATATATATATATATATATATATATATATATATATATATATAAATGTATAATATATATATATATAGCATATATGGCATATATATATATAAAATAATGTATATAATATATATTATATATGGAAATACGTATATATATTTTAGGTATATAACATATATATACTATTATATATATAATATATATACACTAAATATATGTATAAATATATATATATCATATATAACACATTTTTAAAAATAATATATAGTGTATATATTATATTGTGTATAGAACTATGTATATTATATATATATATATTTATATAATGTAGATAAAATATATACTCCATATATATATATATATATATATATATATATATATATATATATATATATATATAACAGTGGGGGTGTATGTATGGTTGTATGTGTGTCTGTGTGTTTGTATCTAACGCAATAACTTCGTCAATTTTCAACCTATAGACGCGACATTTTATATACAGGCTACTGAGATGTGGGAAAATCTTGGTAATCCGTTTTTGACCAGCAATTTGGCTGGTAAGGTATCAACGTTCAAGGATTTTCCTTTAAGAACTCTACTAAACTCCTCCGTTAATTTGGGGTCTAAACACGTTTAATTTTAGATATCGGTTCCTTGGACAGGGATGTGATTTAATAACTTGATTTGAGCTTAAAACAATAAATGTTCAGGGATCATCATCGGGAGTATTGCTTTATCCACGTTGTTAAGTAAAATACGTAAAAACGAGGTGCGAGAAAAATCTTGTTAATTTAGTCTTACTTAACTAAAAAAGGTGAAGTCTTTAAATTAAAGCAATATTTCAAAATGTGCATTGTTTTGTTGTTTTTTTTTCATTATTTATCCCTCGACACCTCTTCGATGAAGCGGTATTGGTCAGCTACATCCGTGTTTATTTTTTCTCCCCTCGCCTTCTTTTTTAACAGGATTCGCGAATTTATTTAAGTCGCCTATTCATGATTGCAATATAAAAAATCCATACATAGTAAAAAAACCTAAAATGTATATATGTATGTACGTATGCATGTATTTTTAAGTAAATATATATATATTTGTATATATATATATATAACTATATATATATATATATATATATTTGTATATATATATATTTACACACACACACTCACACACACACACACACATATATATATATATATATATAGCTACGATCATTGATGTGCTGCCATAGATTGAAGTGTCATGAGCATAAATGTCTACGAATTATCTCATGATTTTGTTTGGAATATCATTAATAGAGATCAGGAAAAGAGCTTTACGCAGATCAACCCTCTAGGGACTCCAGCATTAATACTATGAGCATTTGGTTTCTGCCCGTCAACCACTATTTTCATGCCCCTATTATAGATAAATGATTTAACAATTGAAAATAAATTCCATGCCCTACTATTGCTTTTGATATGGCAAGAGCAACCCCTTTTTAAATGAAAATCTCCGTCGGGAGTATCACTAATCCCATGAGAAATAATCGTAAGCACATCCGCTTTAGATCTGGCAGAATGGAAATCATATTACATTAAACTAAAATGGTATTTTTGCTGACGTGGTTGACGACTTTTCTGTTTAACACAGGTTCAAATAAGTTACTCATGCCACCCAAGATACTTATATGTCTGTACTGAGAAAGTGATGACCTCTCATCTGAATTCTTAAATACAGGGCATATCGATGAAATTGGTAGGGTTGTGAGAAGCATTTCTTCTTAAGACAACGCTTAAACAGCTTTGTTAGTATTGGAGCTTGTTTTGGTTGAAGCTTTTTGAGCACTATAAAAGGAATCCATCAGGGTCAGTCGCTTTAATGGTGATCAATAATTTTGATTAGCTTGCCAGCATCACGCACAAATATTTTTCTGTAACATAGCGTGGTTTCTGATACAGAGGGATATACGGGATTTGTGGTCTTGGTCCTATAGTGTGGACTCAGCTGCAAAGTAATTGACAAAAAGCTTGGCTTTGCCTGATATTGACGAGATTACCCCTGGTCCACTGATGATTGGTGGAATAGAGCCCATACTTCTGTTCAGGATCCTGTTTGCTATTTTCCAAATCTGGTGGGAACCAAGCTGCCGGTCAGCAACTTTGTAGTTGCCGGAATTTGCATACAAGCCTCTCGCGTTTTTCATTACTCTTTTTAGTGGTTTCTGGCATTCCTGAAAGCGGATTTATTCTTAGTGCATCTATTACGTTGGAAACAATGGGAAATGTGATTTCTGTGTGCAATGCCAGCAGCACATTTCGGAGAGAACCACAGGTTCCTGTTAAGTTTTTGCTGGAATTTTTCAACTATATTAAAATGTCTATACCTACAATTAACCATTTTGTCAGGTATGTTACTATACAAGGCATTTCCTTTCAAAACCTGGGTCGCAGAGACTGATCTGATATAAACGCAGGGAAGCTATTCCAATCAGCCAGAGAGCATCGATATACTGTACGATGAAGAGGTACATAAGTGGACTTATTACATTCTGTTTTTATTTCAACTGATACCACAGAGTGGTCGTAGGATGCTAGTGGAGGCAGAACAAAAGCTGAACATAGCTCAGGGCAGGTAAAAATGCAAATGAAGCATTAAATGCTGACAATATTTACGAATTGTAAATTGCTGGTTAAATGCCTAATAGCGTGAAACATCACTTTGTCATTAAAAAAATATGATTCAGCACAGACACAATTATCCAATACCCATAGGTACAATTAGCTTGCTCTGGATATTTTTTTATGAAAACATATTTTCACTGAATGCGGTAATCTAAATCAATTCATTTTAGTCATAGGACACAAATATTTATAGTAATATTAAACGTAGTATTAAACTACTAGTTATAGTAGCAGTAATATTAGTATCTTTGTGAGTGATATTTCATAGAAAACAGATTTTTGCTGAATGTATTAGAATAAATCCAAAGATTTTAGTCATAAAGAAATAGGGTATAAGACTCTTGAACATATAGTATTACGACAACAATTATTATTAGTAATAGTAGTCTTAGTATTAACAATAATAATATTTGTTGTAGTAGCAGTAAAATTGGTCGCTTGCTAACTAATACTTTATAGCCTACAGATTTTTGCTGAATGCAGTAATGTAAACCTGTACATGTTTATCATAAAGAAATGGGGAATAAGACCCTTGAACTTGAAAATATGTGCAGTAATAGTTGACGTAGTATAAGCAATAATATTATTTCTAGCAATAGTAGTAGTATTTAGTACCGAGGAAGTGTAACACATACCTTATATTCGATGACGCATTTGCAATAAGCTTTGCTGTTCCGTGGGGTTTGCTCGAATACAGTCTACTCAGTATTTCTGTGCCCCGTACATTTTTTGACATTTACAAACAGCTCACATCATCACAAAATACTTTACAGTATCATTACGCCCCCATGTATGTGACTGATTGATAGTAATATCCATTTGTCTTCTAAGAGGTTTCTGTAAGAATAACCCTGTTAAAGATCTCACAGCTCTTCACACTTTGCTATTGATCAGTTGTTCCTGGCATTTAATTATACTTTGTCATATATCTGGCATTTGTAAATGTCCATAGTCTTAGGACGGTACTTAATTTATCGTATTTCTACATTTTTTTAAAAAAGTCATTTCTAATTTGTTTTAATTTGTATTCAATTATTTCAAGTTACTGTTACGTTTTCTATGAATGAATTTATGCATAATAGACGTTATTTCATGAGCACAGCTGCTTTCATTATTGCTTATGCTTTTATCTTTTTATCTGTTCTTATGCCCGTACTATATTGTTTATCGTAGCGTCGTCGTCTCCCCAATAAGAATAGTTGCGGCTTCTTTTAGTTGTCAATCTAAAAACGTAAGATATTCTGGTTCACATCGAAGTAGCAGTGATGCTATTTAGGTTTAAGATATATATCTCTTAGCAATGTACATGTTTTTGTAAGTGTAATCTTTTGTAACATCAGCAATAGCCTTTAAAGCTATTCCTTCATATTGTAAATTTCGCCCTCTTATCTCTTGCCTATCTATTTCCGGTCTTCTTTATTTTAATTTATGCCTTACTTCACTGGCTATGTTGTACGAAATAGATCACCTCTTTTGTTGAGTGTATAATTGGAAGGAAATCAGTTTTGATAGAGTGGCTGCTTGATTTCCAATAAACACGTTTTAATAAGATCATTTAAAAAAACGGCTTAATAGAGAAAATATACGTACTTTTACAAGCAGGGTATTTTTTCTCGGTATGGGTTATCATTGTCACGCCTAAATACATACATTTTGAGGTTCTGATCTAGTAAAAGATTTGAATATATATATATATATATATATATATATATATATATTTATATATATATATTTATATATATACTCAGAGATGATTCCAGCAGGTGTTAATTCAGTACATTTAATCGAAACGTTTCTAATTGTTTAATGCAAATGCATATATTTCTTAGTAATTAATAAATAATTGGCAGTATCCAGTCATAGCGAAAATATTTGAAGAGTATGAAACTTTTATTTCCTTTTTGTGCTACAATATAGCACACAAAAAATAATGCGTCATTAATGTTACTTCCAAAACAGGGCATATTTTTTCATAACATAGATTTTACTTTCTTATTTTATCTTCGAGAGTCATTGTTGTGTTTTATTTGTTTTTATTTTCTCATAGTATTTACGCATGCTTTTACTACTAATCGTACGAATAGCCAGTCAAATTTTCTTACATATCCGTTTACTCGATTGGAACAAGATAAGGGTATGGTAATATCGTGAGTTGGTTGGTTGTTTTTGTTTTACGGCATATCAACATTTTTCAGGTTATTTAATGCCGAAACTAGTTATTCTGAGGAACGATTTTAATGGAGTATATTTTTTTAAAGTCAGATTCTATATAACCCATAGTTGGGGCCATTACAGGTGCTACCACTCCAGGTCAGAGTGGACCTGGGAGCAAGGTAAATTAAAGGGTGGCTCCCACTCCCTAAGGTCCACAAGGTAAAGCCTCACCATCGGATATAGTTTTACGTCATATCCAGGACCGGTAATATCGTGAGACAAAATGACAAGCAGTTGGCCAAAAGATTACCCAGGCAGCGACAAAGTGAAATTACATTAATTTTCTTAGTAATGAATATAATTCAGAACTGTGGTGTTGTTTAGGCGTCCCAGTAATAGTACCTCTGTTCGTGGCTAATAGATAAATATAGAGTGGGAAGAATCCACATTGACAGATTTGCAAAGACGATCTCCCACTGAAGCAAATTGCATTTTCCTAATCGGATATTGTTTTCGATCCTTGAGCTCTCGTAAATTTGTCTACTGGAGATCTTGACTCCTCATTTACTCACTAGGAATATATGTCCGAGTTTCTATCATACAAAATATGTACCTTAATAATATATACGGGTATATCACACCTAGCCATAATCTTTAACCTGCGTATTAGCCCAATCATTGGAAGCTCCTTATTTATATAATTTTTGATTAAAATTCATATATCTATCTGATTGGAACCCTCTATCAATCGGCCTTTGTCTGTTTCGCTATCTCTTTGTATACGTATATGCAAATGACTGTATATATATATATATATATATACATATATATATATATATATATATATATATATATATATATATATATATTCTCGCTAACTTCATACTAAAGCTGAATCTGTAAGAGGTGCGTATCATGCAAAAAATACGTGGAAGCTGAACGAATGTGTATAATTATACGGAAGAAGAAAGATAATATCTAAAAATAATAAATCTAACAGTTTGTAAAAGTTACAAAATCAAGCTAGGAAACAAGATGGAGAGATAAAGCGATTACAGGAGAAGTGAGATATAGAACGGTAGCCACAAAATAGGTATAGAGAAAAGGACGAATTTGGGAAAAATAAAGAAATCAACGTCGCAGAATAGAGATGTATACAAAACTTAACACGAAGGAGTATAATTGAGAATCGATGCAAAGCAGTAACAAAATTGTTGAATTTTTATTCTATTTTTTTCTTTAAAACACATGAACATAATCTCAACAGTGAGTTACACATCTAAGCGTTTCAAAACAGCAATGAATGAAAGTTAAGTCAACTGGAAAGAAACATAAGAACATTAAAGACGAATAAGATCGAATGGCAGCAGAAGTGATAGAGATAGACATAAACTCACGTAAAAACGTTGCAATCGTTGTATCTTATTTATTGGATGCTGTATGGGGAAGAATGCGATAGATAACTCTGTAGAACAATGCGCAGATAAAGAAGAGAAATTAAACTCTTGTAGAATCGAAAACTGTGAATGAGGGTGAAATCATGTGTAAGAGGAATGCTTGAATATGAAAGAAAGAGAAATCACATTCGAGGAATATCCTACTAAATAACAGTAAGCAAGTTATAAAATGGAGACAGATTCAAACGAAAGTGTTGAAGGGTGGGAGAGTTGCAACTCGCTTCGTACACCTAAGTTGCATGCACAAAAGAAAGCTAGTACCAGTAGAAGGGAGAGGGAGAGGGCGGCCTAAGATGATCTTACAGGCGAAGGCGGTGGAGAATAAGAGAGCCAATTGCTGGAAGCCTTAACGAATGGTATACCAACAATAGGCATTAAACGACGGTTCAATGTACTTCGCTCACTTGACTGGTTCTCAAAAAGGCAAAAACAATTTGCATGTTAGTGTTTGCGCGCGCATGAAATTAACAGACTTGATTACTAGCCTACATAGAGAAGACTTGAAAGAAGATGAATTTGTGAATGCCACTAAAAGAGAATAGAAAGAAAGAGACTGAGGAAAGGTAAGAAAAATAGACAAATAAAATAAATAAAGAAGTCTGAGATAAATAAATATATATATATATATATATATATATATATATATATATATATATATATTAAACTACAATAGGTAAATAACATAGACGGACTGGCTAGAGAGTTTCAGAGTAAAAACATAATTATAAGAGAAACGATAGAAATGAAAAGAGTTAAGCAAAGTAAAGAGGAAGGAGAGACCGAAGATTAGTTACAAGGAGAGGGGAAAAAAACAATTACATGAATTAAAATAAAGAAACTAATATCTGAGTGTAGCAAATATTAAGTATTCGAAAACTTAACAAATAAAAGAATGTGAGCGATAATTGCGGGGTGCAAAATAAACAAAACAAAAAAAAAACACGCAACGTAAATGACTACAAACGGACAAAAGATACTACTTGAAACCTAAAATAAAACATTAAAAAAGCACAGAGATTAAATGAAAACCACTAAATTCAGTATAAAAAAATAAATAAGCCATAGATTTCGTCAGATGAAAAGTGAAAAAGATCATCGAATAAAATGGGATGACATAGTTGTCAATATTAGGTATAAGGCTAAGTACGCTGAGCAAATAGGTTAAACACTGGCAATACATATGCACGCGCAAATTACCCACAAACACAACCAGAAAAAGACAAGTCAACATACGTACAAAAGCACACGCACACATATCCCCCCACCCACACCCACACACACACACACCCACACTCACACACACACACATATATATATATATATATATATGGATGTGTGTGTGTAAAAATATATGTGTGTGTATGTATGTATGTATAATAAAAACATTCCATATTTTAATTCGAAGATATTGAAAATCTTACCGAGTATTTCTTTCACCATAACAAATTTCAATTCTTAATGACACTCATTTCTTAGTAACGTAATGATGTCAATTTTTGTATTTGGTTCCTACTATGCTCATCAGAAAATAGTAAGCTATTAACTTTAAAAGCAACTATCAGGAAAATGGTCTAGATGACAAAAAACTGAGGGCATTGGAAGAATAGTTGTAATTTTTTCATTTACGTTATCTATAATGTATATATATATATATATATATATATATATATATATATATATATATATATATATATATACATAATTATTTTTTACTATAATAATAAAAACCCTATATATGCATAGATATTTAAGTATGTATATATAATGCTGTATATATAAATATATACATATAATATAAATATATACATATAATATATATATATATATATATATATATATATATATATATATATATATATATATATATTATAGAGGTGAATAAACCTCCAGTCTAAAAAAGATTATATTTTGAGGTTAAGTGAAAACTTTAAAAAGGAAACAGTGCCCATTAAAATGTAAATATATAATAAGCTCCATAGCTATAGGTATACTAGAGCTATATTTATATTGAGAAAAACGATTTATAATTTTGAATTAAAAGTAAGTTTTAAAAAAATTAAACAAAATCATTGATTTTGTTTAATTTTGTTTTTGAAAGTGAGTTTTAATTCAAAATCTGAAATTGCGTTAATATACATATATATATATATATATATATATATATATATATATATATATATATATATATATATATATATATATATATATATAAATGCATAACGTGGGAGGTTAGTCATTTTATGATTAAACAATTCAAAAACATCGAGACTTTTTTCTAGCATATTTACATTACCTTATTTTTAAAGATAATGCATAGATGTATATTCCTGTCCTGCGTCAGGAGATTTATATCTTTCACACACGAATTAATGCGAGGTGATACTGACCAGTTAGCCAAAAATATATAATGAGATAAATAATAATAAATATTGTCATACAGTCATAATCCCGTCGATTTAATATAAGCATCTGCAACATGTAGGGTCCTTATAAAATTACCTAAACACAAAACCAGTTTGATCAGTTGATAACACTTAAAAAAACAAAGAGGGGTAAGCTATATGTGGCATGTTACATTAAAGTTTGTTCTTTATAAAAAACATCATTATGTATTTCGTGATAATCACATTACCTTCTTTAGATTTTTTAACCTATTTCTAAAAGGAAAGACACCAGAGAAAATGCCTGAAATAATGTAATACGCAATTACTAAATTACACTAAACAACACAAGCAACTACTCAGTCTAAACAGTAACCAAAATATAACTATCCTCTGAAGCTAAACAGGGAACGTTTCGTTTAGCTTCTTTATCTTGCTCTTTCTATATATATATATATATATATGTATATATATATATATATATATATACATATATACATGTATATATATACATTTATGTATACATAGTCATGTATATAAATATATGTATATACATATATGTATATGTATAATTATGTGTATATATAATAATGCATACATACGTATATGCATATATGTATACATATTTATGTGTATATATATAATGATGTGCATTTCTATTTATGTATGTATATGTGTATGTGTGTATATATAAATAATAATGAGTGTATATATACATATATATATATATATATATATATGTATTAATATATATTTATGTGTGTATATGTTTAGGTATATATGTGTTTATGCATATATATACTTGTTTATGCATATATAAATATATATATATATATATATATATATATATACACATATATAATCCTGTATTTGTATGTTACTATGTGTGCATAGATATGTATGCGTCTGTATTGTTATGTTTTACATTATGGACATATATGCATATATATATATATATATATATATATATATATATATATATATATATATATATATATATATATATATATGTACATATGTGTGTGTGTGTGTGTGTGTAATTATGTATGAAAGTGTCTGGATATAATAATACATATCCGTGTGTATTTTTATACGTATTAATAATTATCTATGTAAACGGATTTATGTGTATTTGCGTATATATATATATATATATATATATATATATATATATATATATATATAAAACATATTTACGTACATATGTATATGCGTGCCAGTATGAAATGTTTACATATATATATATATATATATATATATATATATATATATACATATATATATATATATATATAGTCATCTACATACAGTACTGTTTCGCTGTGTGTGTGTGTGCGTGTGTTTTACTCATGTATTTTTCAATGATTCTCTTTAGCTGTGTCGTAGCTCTTCTAGCTGTTTAGTGCATTCCCTGTTTCCAGAGGTTATAAAAATTATGGGTATCTTAGTGTTTACATTTCCATGCGTAATATTCTTGTGGATAATCTGAGGAAATTTAAAGTACATTTCCCTGAGAACATTAATATGTTTTTAAATTTTCTCAATTTGTTTGATGAATTTTTTGTACTATTGTTGCCAGCTATATATATATATATAGGAATTTGCTGACGAAAAAAAAAACTTTTTCCTATAATTTTTTTTATGTCTGAATTTTTACAATGAAGACGCCGTTTATCAAGGCCCGCTAACCACTCCGGTATTGGGTTTATGAGTTTCAATTGTCATACAGGGTGACCCATCCAAAAAAACAAAAAAACAAAACAAAGGCTAAATGGAAGCTATCTAGAAAATATGTTGTATAATGGAGAAACAATGGTCAAATACCCTAGTGTTTTGGTGTAATGTTTTGAATATAATAAACTAGTTATGACCAACGTTTCATGTTATTCGAACAAAGCACTTAGAAACGAGGCATAAGATTTGGGGCCCGTTTTTGTGGGGGGGGGCACCCTGTATTTACCCAGCGTAGTAATATTTAGTCGTGGAAACTTCGTATAATACTATTATTTATGGGGGTGACCCCCATAAAAAAAGGTTTAATAAAGACTTGAAAACCACCATGTTGTAGACAGATTGATGTACTACAACCCGAACACAGTGTTACGTGAAAATAGTTCTAGAATAAAAATGATTTTTTTTTTAATCTGCGTTTAGATAGTTGTATAAGCGAAATTGTTGATTGTGGTTTCAACTAGTCGACCATCTTTTATGAAAGTATTTTTTAATGACGAACCATAGTGCGAAGCTCATACTATCAGGATCCATGGAATAAGCGATAGAACAGAGACAGGGTCGCACATTTCCATCCGTGGGAAATCGGCTGGAGAGAAGGAAAAGGTTTGATGCCAGTTTTATACTATATATATGCACGTTATGTTTCTCCGAGCAGCTCCTGCGAAGATGTGAGAAGAGTACTCTATATACGGAGGCACTTAGCTAAAAAAAAATATAGAAAGTCCATCATCAGTTAAATATTTTCTAAAGCAGTAGTATATATCAACCATTTTCAAGTGATCTTTACAAAGGATATTTTGTATTTGTTCCCTTAAATATTAAGTGTTATGTAAGTCCCAGAAACTAACGTTAAAATTGTTGCTTCCTACAAACCATCTATTTTAATTGGGATCAGAGTTTAGCCGTGTCCTTAAGGATTGAAATATGTTTTTACATGAAATGGAGCCGTATTTGTATTATATACATTAGTCCCTCTCTTTTCTATTCATACTCCGTTGAATAGCAAACTTTACGGTTTTTGTATTCATTATGGGAGCTGCACATTATTTGTAATATAAAAAAATATATATATTTACATTTTAACATATATATCTCATGAATAATAACATTCCTGATTATGCATTGAATGAAACACGCTTATTTTAACAACATGTATTTAAACAATTACCATAAAATTAATTTAATTTTCATAATCTAAACTTAAAGTTTCATATAGACTTTAAATAACATGATACAATTGAGTAACCCGCCAATGAATTAGACGAATGCAGTTTCATTGCACATGAAAGTCTGATAAATATATTAGATATTCATCCAAAAATATTACTCTTAATATCCAACAATATTCTTTGTTATTCACACAGTTTTAATATAAGATACATTAAAAATATAATAATGTCCATAATATATTACGGGGACATCTCATGTTGTGTAAAGTACACACAGATCTCTATTTTACATAAACAAATCTAATAAAAAATAAAATAATAGAATGGTGTATCGATTAAAATTAATGTGGTTACATTATATATGTAGCCCGGTAACTTTTCATTTCAGAAATATTAATGCATCAATAAAATTATTTCAATTAAACTATCTGATAAAGTAAAATGGTATCAAATTAATCTCTTTATATGAATATCTTTTGTCTTTAAAGCTTTCAGTACTTACAGAGAGTGAAAAGACTCGCCGATTCTGTCTGCACATTAGATTATGAAAATATAATTTAAAGTTGAAACTTTAACGGTCGACCATATTCCTGGAGCGAAATGTCAATTAGGACGATTACTCTAAGGAATGACGGAAATGTAAATGCTAATCAAGGAAACGATATCTCCTTTCTGAATCAGAATTAATTATAGAAAAGAAAATACAAAACGATGTTCGCTTTTTAAAGATGAATAAGATTTGTAAAAAAGTGTTTCAAATACAAAATGTATGAGTGAAAATGGCAACGTTCACTAAAAGAGCAATGGGAATAATAATTAAGGATATATGAGAAAAGCAAACGATTGATGTTTTCCATGGACTTTATGATGTACTTGGTTATAACCATGCATAGCATGTCTAAGATATATTTTCCTGACGTCGCAAATAGGACACCTAGTATAATAACTATTTTCTCAAATATCAGCCATTATATAAATCAGAAATCTACTTCTAAAAAAACGTTCTTTCCTTCCAGATGACTCTTATATATCTTAAAAAACGTTAATACATTACAGTCTTATGAAAAAGCAATAAATTATCTGGAAAAAGATTAACAATATAAAAGATAGTTCTATTGTTTTCACTAAGCCATTTATATAAAAAACAGAATAGCTTGTTAATTATTCTAACCTTGATCGTCTGTTTGTAAAAAATTCATAGACTGAAAAAAGATTAAGAAATCAAAGTCTTTCCCACGGATATCTTTTTGAACAGATGCATAGCTACCTATATAGTATCTCTGTTGCTTGAGATTTCTCCTGTGTTTAAAGCACGTGTATGCATGTTCCAACATAGAAGGCAAAGTTTCTTTTATTGGCGAAAAGATCTTTAACCTTTATATATTCGCCTACCTGAAAAAAATAGCAACACTTTATTGAACATGGTAATGTATTGGCTTGCATGAACTTAACACTGATTTTATCTAACACACTAGTTGCATCACATCTCCTTGCTGAATTAATAATGCCTACTCGCTTCCAGCTAACGCCGCTGGCTAACCTAGCAGTGAAAAGGGAGCAGCTATGCATAAGTCTTCCCTGCAAATACATATCGTCTCAATCATCAAGACTCCTACATTGCCTCCACGTTGACCACACGGTAACTGGGTGCCTTGCGGCCCACGGCTAGACTTGTAGGAGATCTCGGAGTAGAAGAGAATCCCAGAGGCAGTGCATTATGGCCCACCTATGTGTGGACATGCCATGGCACAGCACCGACCTGTACCAACAGTCTTGGGGGTGCCCTTGGTTGGACGAAGACAAGAAAAACCAACCCTAAAATCAAAGACCAGTGCCTTGTTGGCCTTACCACAGCAAATGGCTGATAGACGGAATCTCTGACTTCAAATCTTACTGCTGCCTTGCAATTTTCCTTAAAAGGCTATATAACCTAATCCAGAAAGAAAAGTCGTAGTAGCAGACACGAAAGGGCAACTGTTTACCTCATTGAGATTTTTTTAGGCCAGAAGCTGCGGCCTCTCCAGTCGTCGGCCAGTCGTCGATGTTCGTTCCATTGGACATGACCGTTGGAGGTTCAGAGAGTGCTAATCTGATGCACAACAGATACTGCACCTAAACTGCGTAAACAAGTTTGGAGCCAAGATGGAATGTCCTATTTTGATGAAGAGAGACTACGCCAACATCGAGGAATAAAGCACTGACATCCCGACTACTCATCGTCAAGACTTACGAACTGCATGATTTTTTTTACACAGTGGTCACCAGCTATCAAGGCCCGGAAGCCACTCAGGGATACGTGTTATTGCAAGTACATTACGTTAGTGTGGAGATTTGAGGAAGTGTTTACTTAAGGGGCCGGTTCATTAGGAATTTGTTAACGTTGAACTTGAAGACATCGAAGTTGTAGTCAGGAAGGAAGCAGGCAGACGGAGCAGAGTTCCACAGCCGTGCAGTTCTCAGAAAGATGATGATTATGATGATGAAACTATTTGGTGGAAAATGTGTCCACTGTAATATTTCACCGTTCATGAAACATCGCATTACCGGATATATTCACACTTTTTTATATATACATACGCTTATAAAGTTATGAAGAGTACACAGGGTCCGAGAAAAACCGGGTGGAACCGCTAGTTAATAATATACTGTTTTTTTTTTGTTATGAAAAGAGGAGATTATTTGCTGAAATATTATGCCTCTTAGTAGGTGAAACATATACTATTCTCGTGTAAAACTATTCTTAGTAATATATGAAAAAAAAATAATTGCGTACAATTTGAATAGATGTTAAGTTCAGTTAATAATAAAATTAAATGAAATTACGAATTTATGAAATTACGAATTTATTTTTATTAAAGAAAACAACTTAGACACCGGTTAAACACGAAAACAAAAATTCGTAATTTCATTTAATTTTATTTTTATTTTACTCATTTACTGTATTTTATCATTATCTATTTTTAGCCTCCATTTCATCACCTCCTATTCTTATTTTTAGATACCATTTTTTAAGTTACTGCGCTATTTTATCCCAATTCAATTATTTCTAATTTAAAAAAAAGAAGATTATTTCGTAATCTCGTGTCATTTTATTTATTTAATCTATCACCGCTATATTTCCAAACAATTTTTAATCTCTACGATATTTTATCTTTTAGACGTAATCCACTACACTAGTTTACTCTAATTAGTTCTTCTCTCATAAAATGTATATACATGTATATATGACATCTAATTTACATAAGGAAAACGCGCTGCTCTCCCCCATGATTATATATAGCCCCAGTCCTCCGACTCTCTCGTCAGTGACCGTCCCTCTTGAAGAAGCCCGCATAGGTCGGGCGAAACGTTGAGTATCCAGGTCCTTCCACCTCAATTTTATTTCATATCGTCGGATTTAATCCAGCTCAACAATCATATATGTGTATGTATATGTATATATGTATATATATATATATATATGTGTGTATATATGTATATATACATATATATATATATATTCATATATATGCACATATATAGAGAGAGACATAGGAATATATGCATATCTATGCACACCCACATATATATATACATATGTATACACATATATATACAGATATATACATGCGTGCGTGTGAATAACTGTATATATAGGTATATATATATACATATATATATATACATATATATACATATATGCATATATATGCGTGGGTGTGTGGATAACTATATATATATATATATATATATATATATATATATATATATATATACAGTAATTTATAAAATATATATGTATTGAGGACTTTGTAAGTAAATACTTAAAGTTTACAGATAAATCTATAGTTTAGTATATTAATTTTATGTGAGTAAATGAAGTATATATATGCATATATATATATATATATATATATATATATATATATATATATATATATATATATACAAAAGTGCTGTGCGCCGTTTTGCCCAATCGTAACATACGCTTTAATATGGAATATTCATTCGGACAGATATCGTATATATTAGTATATGGTCGTTATTTCCAAAGTGAATAGATATAATTGTGATGCTATCACCTAGAATCGCAACCGAAAGTAAAACTGTAGCTTTCTAAACTGGTGACGTTACTACTTTTCCTAGGTGACCCGCATATTAACTGATTAAATGTCAATCAAATACACTGATTACTGTAAAAAAAAAACTGTATGATATTAAATTTAAAACTAAAATTCTGTTTTATTTTTCTGGCGTCAGCCAATGCGTTTCAACGTCTTGGGCTTGTCGTGCATTTATGAATATGAATTTAAGTTTTACTTCGCTTTTTATAGGTGATTAATACGTAATATAATCTAAATAGATAAACTTTTTTTCAATAATATATAAACCAATCTCATAGATTGATGTAGAATTTAGCTCTTTTTAATTATAGTATTACTATAGAAGACGCATCTCTGACCTTTAATAAAAATAAGCAAGGAGAATGTGATACATATATATATATGATTTTTTTAAGTGCACCGCCGATAAGACATGGATGTATTAGTAAAGTTAAAGAACCATGTTTCGTACTACTAAAAATCGTTTCTCTTTACTACTAATAAAATACGTATAACATTCTCATTATAGCATAATGCACAAATGTGACGGTTGTTTTTATTGTTGATGAACCAGTTAAATGAGAATGCTGAATGCCTCGAATAACTTTTTTATATTTGCTTGAATGTGATATAATATTAATATATAATATTTCTAATAGAGTAAAAACATGGAACAAGAGACGGGTATCTAGCTAGTTTAATTAAATTTTATTTTATTTTATTAAATTTTTCAAGGATAAATACTTTGAAACGAATTTCATGTTAAAAAAGAAAAAGAATTACATAAATTAAAGAATTATTCTCCAAAATTAAAATAGAAAAAAGAAGTGAGGTCGGAAATTGTGCAGAAGCACTGGCAGAGGAAATTAGAACTGAAAATGACGATGAAAAAAGATGAAATTTACAAAAAATCGATTTCAATCATATAAACAATTAGATTCTAATTTTTTCCCTTGGAAATTTAAGATTAGATGATTGGGCCACCATTTCGTTTAGCCTGATATTTTATTTCTTTAAATAATTGATTTAATCAAAATTAGGTACAAGATTTCCCCAAACAATGTATATATCATTTTCGGGTTCAGTATTTATGGCTCTGTACTCAAAGAAAAATAGAATTTTCAATTTCCTTGATTAAATTCCTAATTGATACTAATAAAATCAAAAATTCGATTGCAAATGATATTACGTAATTTTGTATTTTTCTACAATCTTGTTAAAAATGAGTGCAGTCTTGTACGAAGGCAAACTTTCAAAATAAAAGGCTTATATTATTCAAGAGAAGCAGTATTTATAATTTTTATTTAAATAGATTATTTGTTTTTAAAGATACAAAACCATAATTTTACATTCCCTACTTTAATCGCCAGTCACAATATCAACAAATGTAATGAGTATTCTTACTAGGATCTTGATTTGATACCGATATGAAAGGTCGGAAGAACCATTGGTCTGAAATAAACAACAGAAAAGAAAGCATATGAAAGTAAGAAAAGCTAGCAAGTGCTTGAGAAAGAGAGTTGGAATATTATTTAAGAATATATTTGTTCAGGCCACAGGTTACGTTATATGACATCTATGCAAGTCTAAAAAACAAAAGCTAAATGATATTAAATGGATAAATTCACAACCAGTCGACATCTAAGCCAAATCTTTATCATATCGCTTATTGAACGTTGCTACAGCTATCTTACGGTAAATTATGATTATTTATAATGATTTACACCAATGAATCAGAACGCGTTGACTATCAGTTCTAAATACTTTTCCTCTCATGAAAAACTACGTCTCATAATCTTCACAACGCGATAAAAATCACCGCATCTTAGAAAAGAAAAAAATACAATAATACATTATGAACTTACGTGAATTTTTTAATTACCTCAATTATATATTTTTCTAAGTCATGTATAATTAATAATTTTGAACAAATATTGTCTTAAATAAGATCTACTAAATCATCAATACACCATGATCGTATTCAATACATACTATATAACCTAACGCTAGATACATATACAAAGTATAATATGTCTTTTTAAAACAGAAACTACATTATACATTACTAATTTTCTTTGGCAATATAAACAGTTCTCCTGAAATTAGATTTACAGAAATAATATCAAGAAATATTAAGTAACTTAAACGGACTTAATACGAATAATTTTTTCGCCTACTGAGGTGTGAGTATTTTAATTCATTTTGGTGTGTAATCTGAATACGTTTTGTAGAATCGAAATTTTACGACTGTTGATGTGTGAGTATTTTAATGTATTTTGGTTTGTAATCTGAATACGTTTTTAGAATCGAAAGCATAACGATGCGTATGCAATATACACTATTTTCTTATCTGAAAATACTCATTAGAAAACCGAAAATATTAAAAACTGTGTAAGTACACTAGCGTGCCCTTACATTTTAAACACTGCGTATAAGCGCGCGCGTGAGTGTATGTGGGTTATCGATAAAATAAAGTTGACAGACAAGGTATCCTTATATAAGCGAGTGTAATTAACGAACTTCTTCAGTAATTGGCTCCTGAAAACATCGGATAAAGTGCTTTCAAAAAAACATCTACAAAAGTCTGCGAAACCGAGCTCTGTTAGGATTTTCTTGCCCTTGATATAAATACAACACTTAGTGAATATTTTTTCTCATATTGTGCCATTCATCAGGGAAGTCTGCTGGATCAACCTATTTTTTTCATTACACGTTTGGAGACATTATTTCTCTAAGATTTTCTGCCGAGAAAATTTCAGGCGATTCATTGCTTTCAATTCCTTTCTGTGGGTCTTTTATTAGAGTTTTACCGCGATGTTGCACCTTCTTGTTTACTGAAATATTCTGCTGCTTCACTTCAGTCTTTCTTTTCGCTGTGAGATTTCTATCGCGATAGTCTGCGGTCATTGAAAACGAAACATTCCTCGGAAATTTTCTGTTGCAAGTGTCACGCGAGACATTCTACCATGAACTTCTGTCACGACTCAATTACCGCGAGCGTTTGTTTCAAGGTTGTACGGCGGGATCTAAAGCCGGGATTCTTCTCTACAAGTTTTCGTCTTTTATTCTTATGCACACATTGTATTGTTTATCTGCGTTTAGTTATTCGCTACTTTGTTGATATAAAAGTTAGATACTTCGTTTTATCTTCCATGCATTTTCTAAGTGTATGCGACTAAGAACATACAATTTTGCCTCTTAACTATATGTCAGAGTACTCTTTAACAAAATGGTAATGAAACATTTTATTCAATTCATTTTTAAGCACAATACTACGTTTGCCTATTATCCGTTGCGTGTGAATCTGCTTGATTTTCATTAGAAAAGCTAAAGGCACCACTTAGATTTTAGGTAAATATTTTCAATAGATTATGTGAAACGAAGCTGGTTTTGATGTTGATGCAAACAAATTGCAACGTTGATTGAATATAATTCGAGCCTCGCGATATCTACTTTGTTAGATATTTTGTTATCGTAGCTATTTATGCTGACAGGTCTAATCTGTTTATTTTTCTTTGAATTCAAATAAAGGGAAACACTTAATTCTTATTCAATTGCATTGTTGAAACAGTTAAAAGTAAATCGCGGTCATAAATATATATTGGCACGGAAAGTACATTATATCTTTAAATCCAAAAATAAAAAAAATGAAAAAGGTAAGGGTAATTTCCAAAAGAGTAAATTGACAGACAAATAAGCGATCAGAGAGAGAGAGAGAGAGAGAGAGAGAGAGAGAGATGGTGAGAGAGGGAACTATTTAATTAAACACGAGTTCCAGATCCGATGTGTAATTCAATAAACCGCAAGCTCTTCCAGGACAGGGAGTGATTATTTTGTCTAAAACACCAATCAGTAACATGGAAAAATTAATCTGTACACTTCAGAAACTAAATAAAATAATTAGTGAATAAATTTGTAAACAAATGTATAAGCCATAAGTATAGTGCATTACCGTATATATATATATATATATATATATATATATATATATATATATATATATATATATATATATATATATATCGGTATATATATATATATATATATATATATATATATATATATATATATATATATAGAGAGAGAGAGAGAGAGAGAGAGAGAGAGATACTAATAAAATACACAAAAGACATGAGCGGGTGTTTATTTAAATATGTTGAGGTCATTTGCAAGAACTGATCCCATGGTTCGACGGCGAGCACTGGCGACTATAAAATGAATTCCTTTGGATTTAGTACTCGGCTAGGGAAAGGTGTTAGTCTAGCCGCACTGATGAGTTGTGATACAACCAATCAGTAATGTATGGGGGTGCTTTTATATACATTGCTGCATCTTTCCAGATGATCGCCGTCACATTGAGTTCTCACAAGATCGTCTATATTCGAAGTCATATATGTATATATATATATATATATATATATATATATATATATATATATATAATATATATATAATATATATATATAATATATATATATATAATATATATATATATATAATATATATATAATATATATATAATATATATATAATATATATATATAATATATTTATATATATATATATATATGAATTAGTAAAGATACGTACACCCATATTTTTGTGCGTTTGCGATATCTTCGTTTATTTGGATTATTATCCCATGTAGCGACCTAATAAAATTGCAATATTTAGTACGAATCTTTAAGATAAACCGCGCCCCACGTTATCCAGTTTCTGTACCCTAATGATTTGCGGATTACTCATTAATATTCAGCTTTTTTCTCTAAAACACTAAAATAACTCCTTTACTCGTACGATAATATGATTTATGTATTGCTTCGCTAAGGAAAATTAATGATTCCGATGACACGTGCGCAGTGGTAAATTTATTTATAGTCACCTATTGTACAATAAAAAAAAAAACGTTTAAAAGTTGTCTGAGTTAATATAAAGTGTTTGCAAGTCAAGTAGAAGTTTTCCACAGAAGTCAACTAGATATGTTAATTATTGCACCGTCTATAATAATGCAATTACAACTTGCGAAAATGTCTACACATCTATACAACCATTAGTACGTTTATTGTGGAACTTTTTTAATAATATTTCTATTTTCACAAACAGCAAAATGATTAATAATATGTAAGACAATGTAAGGTTGTACATTGTGATGTACTTAGGTACTTTATATGCAGGGGTTTAATATAAATATAAGGATATTTTAAGTGAGGACTTTTGGATTCAATAAAAAAGGTCGGCATGCGGTGGCGCTTCCAACCTACTGTTCATAGAAGCTATAAACATGTTTATGGAGATTAGTATTACCTCAATCACAAAGGTTTACAATTGATTAATTATGACTGAAGGGGAGTAACATGTGTCGTGCAACTAAAATAAAGGGTGGAACCATTAATATCGTTGTGAAAATCACAAGTACACGATAAAAATGAAAAAAAAACGAGTTAAATTGAAATAAAATGTAAATTTTAACAGTGAAACTATGTGATGTATAAAATAACGAATAAGCGGGCAGGTATGTTACAGGTTGAATATATTAAATTAAAGCCGAAACATGTGGATAGATGTTAAAGAAAAAGCAAAGCAATTACCTAATGAATATAGCGACAGGAATATCAATTACAACAATAAAAATGGTAATAAAAATTATAGGTTTACTGCATGCTAGCAATTCTGATATTATAAAAAGTACTTGCCTTGTCATAGAGTAGTAAAGTGTATCTAAAATTATTGAAGTAATAAAATGATAACGAGTATGATTCTGTGGTCGCATAAAATGGAACAGAACTAAATATATGAGATTGTGGCGATTTATTACAAGACTAGCGGGGGTACCCGGTGTTGCCCGGGCGTTTGGAGGTGCGTGTGCTGTTAAATAAAAAAATACACTTTGGAGTACGATCGAACCCGGAGCCCTGAGGCGAAGTTTGAAAATAAAATCGGCCACCCGGAATGAGTAACTGAAATATGTTTTAATTTATTTAAGTAATAACCAAATTGGCAGGTGCGCGCACGGAAGTCGTAAAGCGTTACAACGACGACCACCACGACAGCAAATGAGGTCAATGACCAGGTTCGTTTGTTATAACCGAAGTCAAAAAAGAAAACATAAAAACGAAAGTTAAAAATTAAGCGGGTGGGGGAGTAATCAAAACATCGAAAAAAAAACACAAAAAATCTAACGTAAGGCAAACGAACGATGTCAAATGTACAAAAAAAAAAAGAAAACAGAAAAACGAACACGTAAAAAATGGTTTAAATAAGCCTGTTTCGATATCAAAATTTTAAAATCGGTGGGTACCCGGGTGTTTTGGGTGTGTGGTCGGTGGTGGATAAGCGAAGTAAAATAAAAAATAAAAACAGAAAAACGAACGTTACGTGAAGAATGGCTTAGATAACACTGGTTCAATATTTAAATAGAAAAAATCGAAAAAAAAGACATCTCACATCACGATTAGAACCAAAACGGTTAGATAACGAACCAATGCGCTAATCAATTGAGCTAACGCGACGTACATGAAATTTAGTCAGTTTTTCAACTATTTAAAGTAAATCAGGTCATGACGTCATCTGACGCATGCGTAGAACCGGTCGTCGTCACGAGAGGACGTTTTCGTTGACAACCCCCCTGTCGAAAATTGTCGATGTCGGGGTGAAAAAAATGAACGTTGTTGGCCAATTTTTCGAGATTTTTCGAGGGAAGGGGGGAGCTTACATATGATACATAGTTTGTGAATTTTTTTTCTGCCTATCGAAAGTTTGTAGCAGACACACAAACATACACAAATACACACATACATACATACGGACATACATTT
>NC_136485.1:24709160-24744160 GCF_053919585.1 Euprymna scolopes
CCACCAATAGAATAAAAGCTATATCTACAGATACTTTACCTGGGAGCACTTTGTTCAAGATCCTTATCTTTAGTTCACAGGACACATATATCGAGATTATTGCTAAGGCTGCTGCAAAGAAAGTGTGCTCTCTCCATCGTGCTAGAAAGTTGCTTACGCCTGAAAGTAACCTGTACCTCTCTAAAGCAACCATTCGCTCGTGTATGGAGTACTGCGTTCATATTTAGGCTAGTGCATCTTTTTTTTTTTATAAAGGCATCACCACATTATCAAAGGCAAGAGGCCACTCTATGATAAGGGTTACAGAGTGTACAGTAGAAATTGGACAATATAGTAATCATTAGTAATGAAAATTCGGTAAATTTGATAACTTGTATCGAACGGCTCAACAACAAATTATTTACGTTAGACTTGAACACAACAATGTTGTAGTCAGCCGGAAAGCAGGAAAACGGACGACAATTTCACAGGCATGCAGTTATAAGAAAGAAGCTTCGTTCCTGGAATCTTCGTTCTGGTTTAGGCACATATACAGAGTGGGGTAAATTATTGATAGTGTTTTCAGCTAGACGAGTGTTTCTTGTGAAAGTTAGGCGAGGGGGTGTCATAGACTGAAGCTCAGTCGAACACTTTCCATGAAAATAGCGATACATCAGAGACAAACTCGCAACATCTCTTCTGTGAGACAGAGGTTGCAGGGAAGAGAAAACGACATCACCTACGAGGTTACGAAGTCTATTTTGAAGTCTATCAAGGCAAGACAAGTCTTTGTAGCAGCTCCTGCCCAGATGTGGCAACAGTATTCGATCCTTGGACGTACCTGGATCTTATATAGATAGAGAATTGCATCAGCAGTGAGATATCTACCGGATCGTTAGAAAGATCCCCCCATTTTTCCAGTGGCCTTGGTAACAGAGTTGGTGTACGCGTTCGATTTAAGATCACGAGTAACGGTCACGCCCAGAAGCTTGTCAAAACTTGAGGCCTCCTGAAGACGAGAGCTATTTATTTCAGTGAATGCCAGATGTTGATCAGAATGTTGATGATGTTAAGAGAGAAGCTTGATTTTAGATGCATTAAAAGTAACCAGTCACTCCTTTCCCCATTGTACTACGTGCTAAAGATTAGAGAAGAGAGAATCGGAGAGAACTTGGTCGCTTACTGTCTTAGATGTGCTACCATAAATGGTAGTGTCGTCAAGATAAATGTCTACAAATGATGTAAAGATGTTATTTGGAAGATAATTAATGTAGATCAGGAAAAGAGTTGGGCCCAGGATTGACCCCTTAGGGACACCGGCATTAATACTGTGAACTTCTGATTTTTGCCCCTCAACTACTACTCTTAGGAACCTATCAGAAAGTAATGATTTAATAATTGTAAAGATATATCCAGCTATACCATAGCTAGAGATTTTGTGAAGTAAACTTTTATACCATACCCTATCAAAGGCCTTTGATATATCAAGAGAAATAGCCCCGGAAGGGTTGCCTCCGTCAAGAGCTTTGCTAATCCTATGAGATATAACTGTAAGCACATCTGCTGTAGATCTAGCAGAACTGAAACCATATTGAGTGTCACTAAGACCATATTGAGTGCCACGTTTTGTTGAGATGGTTGATTACATATGTATTTAACACAGATTCCAGCAACTTACTCATGACGCACAGGAGACTTATTGGCCTGTACTGAGAGGGAGATGAGCGAGCACCTGAATTCTTAAACACAGGGAATACTGATTAAATTTTCCAGGGAAATGGGAAACTATTCTCCTTAACGACAACGTTTAAACAGTTTTGTAAGTGAGGGCGCTAGTTCAGGTTGAAGTATTTTTAGTACTATAATTGGAATACCTTCAGGGGCAGTTGCTTTACAGGAATCAATGTTTATGATAAGCTTGGCAACATCGCATACAGATATACGTATATCACATAGCGTGTTTTCTGATACATCAGGAAATATTGGGGGTTGGCGGCCTTGGTCGCAAAGGGTAGAAATAGCTGCAAAGTTCTTGGCAAAGATGTTTGGCTTTGTCTGAATCTAAGGAGATTACCTCAGATTACGTTACCAGAACACTGATATACAAGTGTATCAATTCTTCAGGTTCAAATTACTATTACTATCTGCTACTTGTCTCTCGCTGCTGGACAGCGTCCAAATCAGAGTCGCCAACCGAATAGGTACCGACTGTCATCTGAACTTCTGCCCCTGCCCGACAAAAAATATGTTGCATTCCTCTGCCTGTTATAACGGTATGTTAATGGTGGATGCTCTAACGAACCCGACAAGCAGCGAAGTCCAACCCCTATACAGTTGAGATTCCTAGATGTAAGAAAGTAGACATTTATCTGCCTCACTCCCTATATAGTTACCCTGCAACTTAGGTCCCTGAAAGTAGCCCCCTTCATAAAAGTGGTAAAGTGCCTTGTTTGCGATGAAAATGTAATTATATATATATATATATATATATATATATATATATATATATATACATATATATATATATATATATATGTGTGTGTGTGTGTGTGTATTGTGATACAACCAATCACTAATGTAGATAGTGCTTTTATGTACATTGCTGCAGCTTTCCAGATGATCGCCGTCACATTGAGTTCTCACAAGTCTATATTTGACCTCCTATATATATATATATATATATATATATATATATATATATATATATATATATATATATATTTAAATAAAACGGGTTAAGAAATTCCAACGAAAGAAAGATGTATATTAAAATAAGGGAGTTGTCACCAACAATGTGTATTTTTTAGGAAAGAAAAAAAAAACACTAGCAGAAAGAGAGAGTGACTACAACTATGTCAGCGGCCTGGACAAGCCCAATAAAAGAGCAATAAAAATTTAACATTCCAATGAATAATAAACACTTACAAACCTCCACCCATTGGAAAAACTTCGAATGAACTAGGAAAATTGCCATTTTTACATCTTCAACACATTTGAAAATAATTTCTGAGGAGGACGCTCCACAGAACGTCTGAAACGCGCGTAAACACGATTTCAATGACTTAAAAATATCATTACAATGATCCAAACATAATTCTCAATGAAAAGCCAAGGCACGGAATAATAAAATAATGTACAAAAATACACATTGTTACTGACTACTCCCTTATTTAAATATATATATATATATATATATATATATATATATACATATATATATATATATATTTATATATACACACAAGTAAATTAGTATAGATACGCGCGCGCATGTGTGTGTGTGTGTAGGTGGGTGTGTGTGTTTGGTGTGTTGGGTGTGTGTGTGTGTGTGTGGCAGTGGATTTTGTTGTCCGGTCTGTAAATTTACATAAAGTCATATGGTCTGGTCTATATACGCAAGAATCGAAACTTAAACAAGCTGTTCTCCAGCCATATTTCCTATATTAAGACAACACGCATATAAATATTGTCAAAGTCGATACAGTGTTTTTACGTATTAAGTCTTCCTACGCCTGTCATTCTGCAATAGTTCATATTTTTACGTTATAGCATTTTAGTTCGATTGTAAAACAAAAATGTTAAGACACTGTTTTTTAATTATATCTTAAGTTTATGTCAAGTTTATCTAAAATGTATGCGTATTTGTACGGGTGTGAGTATGAGTGTTTTATCGTATGAGTCGATGCACACATACTTATAATTGTAGTTGCCTGAAACAAAGTGTAAGGTATGAGTTTCGGGAAAACTTAATAGTGTTTCATTATATAATTGCTATTTCTTTATCTCTCCCCTTACACTATCTGTCTATCTATCTATCCATCTATTTATCCATCTATCTATATATACATATATATATATATACACACATATATATATATATATATATAGAGAGAGAGAGAGAGAGAGATAGAGAGAGAGACAGAGAGATAGAAATACATAATCTTTCTTAGTGAAACTGGAATACCACTTCCTAGATGAGTTCATAATTAACGGATACTCTAATTTAACAGCTAAATCTGACACCCAAGCTCGCCATGGCCATGGAATATGTGCCTACATTTAGGATGGCTTCCAGTATGGCAGGGATATCTCTAGAGAAGATCCTAATTTACCCTATTTGTGCCTCAGGGTTGCACTTGCTAACACCACTGCATTTATATTTGCCCTCTATAAGCCCTACAACAGCGGAGTTACTATCTTTAAGAGCATATCTGAGAAAATAGACCACACCATGTCTTCACATCCCTCGGCTTACATCCACATCAGTGGTGACTTCAAAGTCCATAACGTGGAATGGCTGACCCATTCAAATAAGAAAGATGATGAGGGGAGGTTTTGTCATGATTTTGCCATTGCTTATGACCTCACTCAGATTGTTCGCGAACCCACCCGTGTGCCCGATACACCCGGTCATTATGCAAGCCTCTTAGACCTTTTTCTCTCAACTTCCCCTGAACTATGTTCATGTTCCGTTCATTCTCATCTAGGATCCTCCGACTACTCCGTTAAGATTAAAACGAAATGTGAGAAGCCCCCAGATGTACCCCTCCACCGTGCTGTATACCGATACTCTATGGCTGACTGGGATAGCTTCCGTACATTCAGATCTGATTTACCTCTGCAGTCCATGTTTTAAAAGGAAGTGTCCTCTATAGTACCAGATCTGACCGTATGGTTAATTGTAGGCATAGACCAATTCATACCATCTAAATATTCCACCAAAAACCAAACATCCAGCCATGGTTCTACCCAGAATGTGCTGCTGCTATCGCGCACAGAAATCACTTTTTCCATAGCTACCAACGTAATAGATGCACTGAGACCAAAGCCGCTTTCAGGTCTGCCAGCAACCACTGTAAAAGAGTAATAAAAAATGCAAGAGAGCTATATGCACAGTCTGTTAAATCCAAGGTAGCTGATCAGCGGCTTGGATCCCACCAGTTTTGGCAAATAAAAAATAGGATCCTGAACAGAAGTGTGTGTTCTATCCCAACCATTATCAATGAACCAGAGGTCATCTCGTCAGCGTCAGACAAGGCCAAACTATTTGCAAAGAACTTTGCAGCTAATTCTACCCTATTCGACGAAGGCCATCAACTCCCCATATTTCCCCCTATAACACATAACACGCTAGGTAACATGCAAACATCCGTGCATGAGGTCGCCAAGCTAATCAAGAACCTAGATTCCAGTAAAGAACTGGCCCTGATGGCATCCCAATTATAGTGTTAAAAAAGCTTCAACCAGAACTTGCTCCCATACTTACGAAACTATTTTAGCGCTGCCTTAAGGAAAAGTGCTTTCCGACTCCCTGGAAGACCTCATCAGTTTGCCCTGTATTTAAGAATTCACGTGATAAGTCATATCCCTCTCAGTACAGGCCAATAAGTCTCCTGTGTGTTATGAGTAAGTTGCTGGAATCTATATTAAATAGAGAAATAGTCAACCACTTCAGCAGGAATAACCTTCTTAGTGACACACAATATGGTGTCCGCTCTGCAAGATCCACCGCAGATGTGCTGACGGTTATATCCCACAGTATTAGTGAATCTCTTGACAAAGGCTTCCTCTCTAGGGCAATTGCTCTTGACATCTCAACGGCCTTCGACAAGGTATGACATAAGGGTCTACTTCACAAGATTTCCAGCTATGGTATAACTGAAAATGTTTTCTCAATCATTAAATCATTTCTCTCCGATAGGCTCATAAGAGTAGTGGTAAATGGACAAAAATCGGAGGCCTGCAATATAAATGCTGGAGTCCCTTAGGGGTCAATCCTGGGGCCAACTCTCTTCCTGATCAACATCAATGACCTCCCTAAACACATACTTAAATCATACGTTGACATCTATGCTGATGACACGACCATCTACGGCAACACATCAAAGGCTGTAAATGACAAAGTTCTCTCTGATTCTCTCTCCTCTGATCTCGAGCGCGTGGTTTAGTGGGGCAGATGTGGCTGGTTACCTTTAATGCATCCAAAACCAAACTCCTATCCTTACATCATCAACGCTCTGATCCCCAGCTGGCATCAATTGTGATGGATGGCTCTCGTCTGGGTGAGGCCCCGTGTTTTGACAAGCTTCTGGGTTTGACCTTTTCTCCTGATCTGAAATGGAACACGTACATCAAGACTGTTGCCAAGGACGATGGAAAGATGGTGGGATCCTTCTACCGCTCCAGAAGATATCTCAATACTGATGCAATTCTCTATCTATATAAAAGCCAGGTACGTCCAAGGATGGAATACTGTTGCCATATCAGGGCAGGAGCTACTAAAAACAGCCTAACCTGCCTTGATAGAGTACAAAATAGACTTCGTGGCTTAGTGGGGGATGCCATTTTCTCTACCCTGCAACCTCTCTCCCACAGAATAGACGTTGCGAGCCAATCCTATTTTTATCATTATTTCCATGGCAAGTGCTCGTTTGAACTCCAATCTCTGGTCCCCCTCACCAATGTTTCACGAAAAACACCCGTCTAGCTGAATCCACTGTGAAAAATTTCCTCCACTCTATATCTGTGCCTAAATAAAAACGCGGATTCCATGAACAAAGCTTCTGTCTTAGAACTGCACGCCTGTGGAACTCTGTTCCGTCTTCCTGCTTCCCTCCGGACTACAACTTTTATGTCTTCAAGTTCAATGTTTACAAATTCCTAATTAACCGCCCCCTTAATTAAACACTTCATGAAATCTCCACACTAACGTAATGTACTTCTAATAACACTTATCCCTTAGTGGCTTCTGGGCCTTGATAAGTGGTGATCACTGTGTAAAAAAAGAGAAAGTGAAAGAGAGAGACAGATAAACAGACAAACAGGCAGACAAACAGTGAAACACAGTGGACGCTTATATATATATATGTATATATATGTATATGTATATATATATTACATATATATATATATTACATATATATGTTACATATATATATATATATTACATATATATTACATATATATTGTGCATATATATATATATATATTACATATATATATTGCATAAATATGTCACACACACACACACACACACACATATATATATATATATATATATATATATATATTAAATTGAAAGAGTTCTTGCGGATGTTTCCTTTAACATTCATATTGACGTTTATCAACACTAAACATAAATATTTTATTGAAATTTGAACCTGCAAAATTCATACTCTTGTATATCAGTGTTCTAGTAACGTAAAAATCTCCTGTTGTGATGATGAAGTCGCCGAATGCGTACTTATATCGCTTATATTTTTCAAGCATTTCTCACGAAGAATTTTGTCGAGATATTTCATAAAATGGAAGTCGGTAAGTGAGAGGTATGGAGAGTATGGAAAACGAACCAGATTTTCGAAGCACACTTCGTTTTTCCCCGCAGATTAGATATATCAACGTACGGTCGGGCATTTTTTGTGGAAGAGAATTGGACATTATTTGTTGACCAATCCTGGGTGTTGTCTAAGTTTCTGATTTATTTCATAAGGTTTCGCCTTAATTACAAAGACTGTTGTAGATTGCAGGTGTGTGGTTTCCATCCGTCTTGACAGACCACCAACAGCCATCATAACTTATTCGGGAAGGGTTGTGAACTTTCGTCAACGTCTAATCACTGAGCTGAGAGTTGTGAAGAACCAAGATTTAATCACCAGACACAACCGCGTCGGGAAACCCGTCGTTCTTGTTGCGAAAAGAAGGGGAAAGTACGCGTCCTGGCGGCGTTTCTTTGATAGTTTTTCAGTTCGTGAGGCACAAATGTATTAAGTTTTAGTATTTCTAATTTTATTAAAGAGTTGGAAATCGTTGTATAGGTTTCGATATATTGAGGTAAAAGTTACCGAACCGTTGTATGTGGATTGGTTTACACAAGGGCTTATAAATGATTATTGCAAACCACTTCTCACACTATCTTCAATCATCGTGTTGTTCGTTCAATATTGGCTTCACGGTAAAACGCTATGTTGATTTCTTGAGCTGTTTTTTTCGAACAAGACTGTCCTTACATATATAAGTTATGCGTGGTTTCTTATTGCCCTTTTATTATCAAAGTTCTTAGAAAGTTGTTTGAAAAGGAGTGTAATTACGACGATAAGATAAGAAAGCATATATATTAAGCGTATTAAAACATATTTAATTTGACATCTAAATAAAAATAATCCGTGCATACTTTCCTGGAGAGCTTTCAATATATTTATTTTAAAATATTTAAACTAAATATATATATATATATATATATATATATATATATATATATATATATATATATATATATATATATATATATATCATATTCGTTAATCATATATACGGACAAAAATAGTGTATGTTTTATTGTAGAGTCCATGATTATGCCCAACTATGAACAGACACCAATTGATCTACGATTCTCTCTATTCTGTTTGTAGTAATATGGAATCTAACAGTTGTCGTCTGGCCTACTTATAAGAGAATCCCCGTCAGTCTGCACCTTCCTTTTATTAATGTTCACAGAATGACAGTTTGTTTGGAACGTCTTCATATGGAAATGTTTGTACATTTCGATTAGACTTCCCACCTTGTTTAGTATACATGGTGTTGCAACATTTTTATTGATCGCTGACGTCAACGTTGAATTCCTTAAGTGATTTTCTACAGTGTTACTGTAGACAAAAAGAAGAAAACCTATAACATTACGTTAAGACTAGTGACATATGGTTAAATAAAATGGTATGAATGAAAATACGCATATATTTATATTTATATATATATACATGTATATGTATATATATGTGTGTATATATAATACATGTATATATATATATATATATATATATATATATATATATATATATATATATATATATTACAAATGCTGGCATTTATAGTTTATGCATCCACAATTATCAGTGGTAAGAAGTACTAGTCGGATGAATATAGCACAATAAAAGAGGCCATGCTAAATTGATGTACATATTTATAAATAAATATATATATATATATATATATATATATATATATATATATATATAAGCATATGTATATATATGCATATATTTATACATACATTTATATTATATATATATATATATATTATTTTTTATATATTCGATTAAAACGATAGGAAAATAGATATATTAGGTATTCTTAAACTGATAGTTTTAGCCTCTGTCTAAATCAATAATGCCATATATTTTATACCTTTCATCTATCACAAATTGTATAGATTTAATAGTATGCCTAATAAAAAATAATTGTATTTTATATAGCCTAAGAACCAAGCTCGATATATAGAAACATAATATATATGTGTGGGGGGGTGTAGATATGAGTATATCGACTTTTCGTAAGGACAACCAAGGTAAGTATTTCTCGAATTTTCCCCCGTTAGTGATTCCCCCTCTTTTTCTTTCTATTAAAAAAATGCTACATTGCTCAAAGTGAGTTTATTAATAAAGCCTGAAGAAATGCTGGTTTTTGAAAATTTCCAAACGATACAATGTTTTAAACTGTCGAACTGGGCATTGAAACAATTGTAACATAAAATGAAATACACGTTTCGTTGCCATCAACATCTTGTCTTGAAGTCTTCATTTTGCACACACAGTATATGTATATGTATATGTATATATATATATATATATATATATATATATATATATATATATATATATATATTTGTATGTGTATATGTATATTTGTGTAATAAATGCAACCTTTCTATAAAGTATTTTTATATGCAACGTTTCTTAAGTGCATATTTTTTTTCATATATTTACACGCTTGTTTACATTTTACATAAATTTACACGCTTCTTCCAATCTTAAATCTTAATTTTATTAAAAAAACGTATTTTTACAAAATTACTTCACCTATATATTAAACGGATTATTGCGTTTATCAGACTTTTGTTTTAAATTTGTACTTTCTATTATGGTTTGTTTATATTTTTTAAACATATAGCCGACATAGTAGTACAGTATACATAGTATTTGAAGTAATTAAATATGTGCATTTATAAATAACATTTTCGGGTTATTCTTCATTTCTGAAATATAATTATCCTACAGTAATATTATGATACCTAAGTATATAATAAAGCTGTTTACATTATGCACGTAGTACGTTAGTATTGTTATATCAAATTAAAGACGAACTCTGAAGTTACACGTCCTGAAAGAATATTTTAATGTAGTTTAGTGGATTATGTTATTACTAGAGCGATGACAACATAATTTTCTTTTCATTGTCTTCACTCGTGTGCATATATCCACACAGGGTACTAAAGTTTATTAACCGAGAACCACATCACTCTATAGAAAGGCGGCTACACACTTGAATGAAAACATTATGCTGTTCTGTACGGAAGTATTTATCATCATAATATGATTATTTCTGAAAATATCTTAAAGAATATACACACTATATGCGAGACAAATCTTTATTGTGGAATACATACTATTTTATGGCTTTTTTATTTGTATTATATTCTCAGAAAATATTAGGTAATTATTCTCACGTTATATTACTACAACAGCTTGATATTTCTAGTTCAATTTCCCCCTTACCATATTATATTATATGAAGACCCATTGGTAAATATAGGCATATTTAGCATAACTAATATATTAAATGATTTGATTTACATCTATAGTCTGATATTATTATATCCGGTTATAAAATTAAATATGTTAATATATATAACCTATAGTTAATATATATATATATATATATAACCTATAATATATAAAGGCTGTGTTATACTTGAATAATTAAATAACCATTTTAAAGATAAAACTATATGTTTTAACAGAATACCAATAGTTTTAATAAATATTTATGTAGTATGTATATATATATATATATATATATATATATATATATATATATATATAATGGTCGGTTTCTGATAAGTGTCATGAGTATTATGATCTAAATCATTTATGGCATCAAAGTAATGTTACTTCTTTATGATTAGTGTTAGGAATATTTATGGATTTATATTAGTAAAGGTCTCGGCATTCCTCTTTCACATTAGTGCAGAAGTTTAAAAGAGAAGACCCCCAACCACTTTCTATATATAAACCTTCTTACACTTAATTTTCTTTATTGATTCCCTCTCCTTATAAAGATATATAAGACCGCAGCAAAGCAGTAATGTGCGTACTTCTGGGGAACCCATCTTAATATGATCCTTTCCTCGGGTATGTTTTCTTAGCTTGCTTCATATATTGATTTCTAGATTTAATAAAGGAGTCTACTACATAAACATTGCCTTATCAAACAAAGACAGAAATATTGAAGAGAAATATGAATATATTCAAATATATATATATATATATATATATATATATATATATATATATATATATGCGTGTGTATGTGTGTCTCCGTGTTTGTATATAACGTTCATATATATATATACATATATATATATGTATATATATATATATATATATATATATATATATATATATATATATATATATATATATATATATATATTATTCAACAGATGGTCCTAGAATAGCAAATAAAAGTTTAAGAAGTGGTTAAAGAGAATCAATATAATGTTAGCTATATTTTACATTTCAAGTGTCCTCCTCTCTGGATCTCAAACTGTACCGAAGTAAAAAGTAAAAAAAAAAAAAATATAGAAAAAACTGAGAATTTTGTTTTTGGAATGCGTTCATTTCTTTCAGCAATGTAGAACACGTTCGGGTAAATTACTTTTACCGTTGGAGAAATAAGAACGTTGTACTTAAAAAAATATAACACATTAACATTGGTTTAAACAGGCAACAAATTGAAACCAACTGTATTCTATATGTATCAAAATGTTTTTCGACTCCTATACCCACACATAAACTCCAGAACGCTTTTCTACTCACCCCCGAACAATTATTCAGCTAAAACAGCCGCACCTGATGTTTGGCAGTTCATGCGTTATCTCGCATATACATTTCTCTCTTTAAAACCATGTATGATATATCAGGGAAATATTGAAGCATTTCCGAATTCGTTTAACAGTCATGAATAAACAATTCCCCTCTATTTATCTGTTCCTAAACGTAAACGTAGATTCCATAAACAAAGCTGTTTTCTAAGAACTGTACACATGTGGAATTGTCTTCCGTTCCTCCTGACTACAATATGGTTGTCTTTAAGTCTAACGTAAACAAGTTTTGGATGAGCCGTTCCACATAAGCTAACAAATTTACCGATTTTCCATTACGAACGATTATTATATTGTCAAATCCTCTACTGTACACTCTGTAACACTTATAATCTATTATAATATTGTACTTAAATCAAATTTAGATTCATAATTTTAATCTATTTAATTTCTATCTCTAACCCATATTATTTTTCTTATCAAGTTTAATCCATACTTTTATTTTAATTTTTTCCAGATACATCTGCCTTACTTTTTTGCTAGGTTTATTTATGGTGCCTTTTACATATAATAAAAAACACTTCTCGATATTTTGCTGATGAGGAAACTTTGTTTGTTAAACACACTATATGTGACAATAATTGTCCGTTACTTGATGTCTACCAAAATAAAAACATTGTTTTCCGAAACGCTCGTACAAATTATTGATTTTGTTGTTGTTCCTTCTTATGAAATGGATTTTTAATTTAATTATAATTTGATTTTTAAATTATCAATCACATTCCTCTCCCTCCTCTCTCTCTCTCTCTCTCTCTCTCTCTCTATATATATATATATATATATATATATATATATATATATTGATATATATATATATATATAAATATGGATATATATATATATTTCTATTTGATTTATTTAATTTTAATAGGTAGTCACATTAGTATTAGTATTAACATGATTACTCATAATATTTTTTAACAAACGGTATATAAAAGCTAAAGGTCACTAGATGATAAGGATCACCGTACGCATTGTTGTCATTCATACAGTGTCGTAATTGTTTATAGAAGTACTTTAGTATAAGGCAAATAACGAGAATAAGCAATCTGGAAATTGTACACATTCGACTTAAAATTAAGATATTTTAGTAAAATACAAGGTAGACCAGCAAAAATGAGTTCAACAGGAAATAGGTAAGTTTGTGCCACGATAGAAAGTAGGGAAATTTATTGGTAGTGTTTTTTGCTAAACGGACTGGCGAAAGGGGCCATAAATTGGAGCCCATTCGAATATTTGCCATGAACATAGCGATAGGGAACGGGCAGGCTCACAATGCCCTTCTGTAAGAAAGAGACCGAAGAGAAGAGAAAATGGCATCGCTTACTAGATTACGAAGTCTGTTTTGCACTCTGTCAAAGCAAGACACTATGCTTCGAGAAGCTCCTACCACGATGTGGCAACGGTATTTAATCTTGTGGCGTAGTTTTCTCTCATACAAGTTGAAAATTGTTTACGCAGTGAGATATTTAATGAAACGGTAAAATGCACCAACTATTTTTCTATCGATTTAGTATCTGATTTGGTGTATGATCCCCATTTTAGATCAGGAGTGGAGGGCGGACCGAATCTATCTAAATATTGGGCGTCCTCGAGATTAACGCTGCTTATTTCAATAGGGACCAGATTTGGATAGCATAGACTTTTCCTCACCATTGCAGGGGTTCTTTGGACCACCAAAGTTTTGGGTATAGATCTAGAGGTGCTTTATCACATGCGGCAGCGCTGATTATTTGTTGAACTTTAACAGCCGATTCTGTACCATGTTCGACAAAGTGTGAATAATGGGTTGCATTCTTCATTACTGGGTTGTTAGAGTCACGCAGCATCTCCGAATGTCACGCTTTATTCGGTGTGTATTCCTCAACAAGTGACGACGTGCAAAGTTTTAACTTCGGTGAGTGTCATGAAATAAAACACTCTGAACCACTTTTTCATAAACTTGCTGATCAGGCGTCCGATTGTCTCAACCTTTGTAAGTGAGATCTAGCACTGCATTAGCTACGATTAGTTGGGAAAGCTTGGCAGCATTTTGCGTGGACAGCCGCCAGAGATGTCGAAAATTTTCTGTTTCTATGTCTATCCTTGGAGCCGTGTCATTGGTAAGGGTGCTGGATGTAAACGCTTTATCTGGGCTGAAGGTATCTACCTGATAATCAAGGACCCACATCTTGGAATAACCACTAAGGAGGCTCTGCTATCAGCCGGTGCAAAGTTCTGGGACCACTGTATTGCTATTTGGTGAATAGATTCTGGACCATGCAGTAGCTTCTGATGGGAACTTTCTATGCCATATTAATAGGTACTTGTTGCAGCTTTGCCATTCCATGTGCTACAAAACGTTTCTTAATTTATATTTCTCTCTTACATTTCCTCTCTTCCCTGCTTCAAGTAAGTCTGTCGACCAAGCCCACAAATCCCAAACTCTATCATGAAAAGTTTCAATAAAAATACAAGATTAAACACGGATCTCAAACTTCTAACTTATATGCCCACTACCATGCCTCCTTCTCAAACATCAGTGGTCTACGTTCTGACCTACAAGAGGTTAAAACCTAATTACATGAGACTAAGCCAGACATTTTATTTCTAAACGAGACTAGCATCGGAGGGACTATTTCCCTTGATAGATAAGTCCGTCATTAAAGGATACTCTAATTTAACTTCCAAATCTGAGCCCCAAGATCGCCATGGGCATGGAATATGTTCCCATGTAAAAGATGGGTTTCACTTTGGTAGGAACATCTGCGGGAAGATCCTTACTTACTCTATATGTGCTTCCGGGTTGCACGGGCTCAATCTACTGCATTTATATTCGGCCTCTATCGCCGCGACAACAGCGGAGTTACTAGTTTTAAAAGCATATCTGAGAAAATTGACCAGAGCGGCTAATATTCATGTCTGCGGCGACTTCAATGTTCACAATGTGGAATGGTTATCTCACTCAAACAAGATCAATGATGAGGGGAGGGTTCGTCATGATTTCTCCATTGTTTATAACCTCACTCAGATTGTTCACGAATCCAACCGTGTGCCCGATACTGACGGGCAGTAGGCAAGTCTCTAGACCTTTTTTATCAAAAGTTGCCCTGAACTGTGTTCAGCTTCCGTTCTGTCTCAACTTGGATTTCCGACACTCTGTTTTATCAGTTAAGATAAAAAATGAAATGTAATAATTTCTCAGATGTGCCTCTCCATCGTACAGTATATCGATACTCTGTGGCTTACTGGCATAGCTTCCTTAAATTTATATCATATCAACGTTTGCGTTCCACGTTTACAAAGGATGTAAAAAGTAAAATCACACCTGACGGAATAGTTAATCGTAGGTATAGACCGTTTCATACACTCGAAAAAATATCCAGCAAAAACCTAATAGCCAGTCATAGTCCTCTCCAGGATGTGATGATGTCATTGTGCACAGAAATCAGTTTTTCCACTGCCTCCGACGCACTGAGACGTAAGCCGCTTTCAGAAAATCCGAAATCTGTAAAAAAGTAGTGAGAGATGTATGCTCAGTCCGTCACCTCCAAAGTAGCTAAACAGCGGATTGGTACCTACCAGTTTTGGCAAATAGCAAGCAGAATCCTGAACAGAAGCGCGTGTTTAATCCAAACTATCATAAATCGACCTGAGATAAGCCAAACTCGTTCCCAAGAACTTTGTAGTTAATGCGGCCATTTGCAACCAAGGCCGCCAACATCCAGTATTTCCTCATGTATCAAAAACACACTATGTGATATACAAATATCTGTACGTGATGTGTCCAAGCTAATCAAACATCTTGATTCGAGTAAAGAAACTGCCTCTCTCGGTGTATTCTAATTATAGATCTAAAAACACTTCAACCAGAACTGCGCCCATTCAGTATGCCCTGTATAAAAGAATTCAGGTGATCGCTCATCTCCCTCTCAATACAGGCCAATAAGTCGCCTGTGGGTTACGAGTAAGTTGCTGGTATTCAGCAAAAATAACGCAATATGGTTTCCGTTCTGCTAGATCTACAACAGATGTACTTACAGTTAAATTTCATAGTATTAGCGACTCTCTCGACTATCTCGACGGACGGTACATTTCAAGGACAATTGCTCCTGACATATCAAAGTCCTTTGATAGAGTATGAGATAAAGGTTTACTTCACAAGGTCTCCAGCTACGGTATAGCTTGAAATGTATTATCAATTATTAAATCATTTCTCTCTGATAAGTTCATAAGAGTAGTGGTTGATGAGCAGAAATCAAAAGCTCACATTATTTTTGCTGGAGTACCTCAGGAGTCCATCCTGGGTGCAACTCTTTCCTGGTCTACATTAATGATCTTCCAGATCATATACTTACATCATTCATAGACATTTAGGCTCATGACACTCCTATTTATTGTGGCACATCAAAGAACGTAAACGACCAAGTTCTCTCTGATTCTCTCTCCTTTCATTTTGAGGAAGTGGTAAAATTGGAAAATAGGTGACTGGTTACTTTTAATGCATCTAAAACCAAGCGATCGATCCAGTAGATATCGCACTGCTGATGCAATTTTCTATATAAGAGCCAGGTACGTCTATAGATGGAATTTTGTTTCCACATTTGGGTATGAGCTGTAAGAAATTACTTACCCTGTCTTGATAGAGTTCAAAATAGACTTCGTAGCCTCGTATAGGGTACCCTTTTCCCTTCCCTTCAACCTACTTCTCACAGAAGAGATATTGCGAGTTTGTCTCTGCTGTATCTTTATTTTCATGGCAAATTCTAGACTGAACTCCAATCTATCGTTCTCCTTCGCCAAACTTTCACAAGAAACACCAGTCTAGCAGGAAACGTTATCAATAAATTTTCCCCCACTTTATTATCAATACCTAAACCTAAACGTAAATTCTATGAACAAAGCTTCTTTCGTAGAACTGCACGACTATGGAATTGTCTTCCGTTTTCCTACTTTCCAGCTGACTACAATATGGTTGTTTCAAGTCTAAGGTAAACAAGTTTTTAAGTTAACAAATTTATCGCCTTTCAATTACTAACGATTACTATATTGTCCGATATTCTACTGTATACTCTTTCACATTTATCGTTGAATAGCCTATTGACCTTGATATGGTGATGCCTACGTAATAAAACATACTTTGTCATGTTAGGGAAGTCTCACTTATCAATTGAGCGTAATCCATCTTTTTAGCATTTTCTGTAAGTCTTCCTTAAGACGTCAATCGTTCAGGGGTAAAGAATAGAACCGACTATAGATTTTGACGCTCTTTTGCCGGATTGTTACAATTTTGTTTCCTTCAACAGAACATAATATTTATCTGCTAATTCCTTAAATTATAGATACGCTGAAACATTTTGATGTATATATGTTTGTCGTAGCCCATTTAAACAGCTCGTGAAACGGGTTTATACTTTGTTTCCTATGAGATTTGTAGTCCGGGACTAATGTCACGTCATCCATTAACACTTTCGCAGAAAGGATCTTTTTCTGATTGGGGTCGTTGTGAGGACTACCTAATATCATCTCCATTACCGACACAAACAGTAGTGGACAGATAACACATCCTATCAAAATGCCAATATAACCTTTTGCCTGTTAGTTGAATATGTATTATTAGAAACTCCCATACATGCACCCTGAAATTTGCTAATATGAAATATCAAATATCTGCTGTAATTGCCCCCCCCCAACATTATCTTTTAAGTCATTGGTGCCTCACTGTGTCATACGCGTTTTAATAGTCTAGACAAATAGCATTATGTTCTGAAAATGTATTATTTGTAACCGTTTGAATTTGGTACCACAACATGGAGGTATGTCCGATACATTCTGAGAAGCCGGGAATACCAACATTCTGCATATGTTTAATGAAGTTGCACACACGGAAAGGTAGATTAACAACGAAATTCATATTGTGTACTGTGGGAATTATTATTAAGTCTGGATAATTTCCATCGATTGATTTAGCTGAAACTGAGGTTTACGTTGTTGTAGACTTAGACATTACCTTTTTGTGCACAATTGCCGTCGACGGATTACTGGAATAAATGGGATTAATACTCCTTTCTGCATCTTTTCGAGTCATTATTGGGCATATATCTTTATCTCGTTATCAAGTAATGCATAGCTGTGTCGCAGGAGAAGCACATTATATGAGATTAGGAACCTAAAAGTCTGCACAATGTAGTTTGCGTAGCACACCCTCGCCGTCTACAAGGTGGTCTTTCCCAACTGCAACTAGTGTTATTTTTCTAGTATCATCCAATTCTTTTTGGAAATCTTTTAATAAAATTCTAATACAATAATTATTAATGCATAGAGGAATTACAAATGCAACAAATAATTCATCTGCTGATTACTAGGCATGGTTCGGGGCCGAAACAACATTATCGCTACCCAGAGCGCTCCAGCAGTAATTAGCGATACCACCACACTTTATTGGAGTATGATACAATTGTGGGATTACAATATCAATGAATATGTAGAAAGAGACTTGTCTTGTATTCCATTTGTATACATAATGAAGTACGCTTTCAGGGATTCAGATGCACATTCCTCACACCCACACACCCACATATATATATATATATATATATATATATATATATATATATATACACACACATATATATATGGGTGTGTGTGAGTGTGCGTTTGTGTGTGTGTACATATGTGTATGTGTGTGTGGGGTGTTTATATATAAGGGAGGAGAAAATTAAACAGACACACCGGGAGAGAATTTAAAGTAAATGCAGTTTTTAATGAACCCGTTTTAGAATACGTGTTAAATATATTTTTGAAGGGCAATCCTATTGACTGGTAATAAAGTGTATTTGCTATTGTATTTAATCTAATGTATATTTTATAATCATAATATTGAGCATTATATTTGCATTTCGATTGTTGTATGTATATATATATATATATATATATATATATATATATATATATATATATATATATATATATATATATATATATATAGATGTCTGTGTGCGGGTGTTGAATAGATAGATAGATAAATGCTTAGATAGATATCTAGATAGGCAGATAGTATGTGTATGTTTGTATGCAGTTATGCTGATGTTAATTTGTGAATGTATATCTTTATGCATATAGAAGAATAGCAATATTAAAATTATGTAAATCTATATTCTCTGCCATAATTGCGTATTCAATTCATCTTAATCGTCTGGTCACGGTAAGGTCAATATAAGTGTGTGACACAGTGAACAGCGTTAAACATTGGTCTTATGGGATTTACTTTGGAGACATAAACTAATAATAGGTTGGTCGTATGAAACACAGATTGTCTGTGAATTTTATATCACTAAGAATCTAAATCAATGTTATTTATGTCTTTTGTTTTTGTTATTCATTGGAAGAAGAATGATATCCTTCTATATGTTAATTGCCATGTGGCTGGGATGAAATATTTCTTGAGACGCCGTGTCTCTACTTTTCTAACGCTCTTTCTGATTTACCTGCAGACACACATACACGCACCCAGATAGCTCCCCCCCATATATATATATATATATATATATATATATATATATATATATATATATATATATATATATATATATGTGTGTGTGTGTGTGGGGGGGTGTATACATGGGTGTGTGGGCGTGTGTATGTATCAACATCTATATATATATATATATATATATATATATATATATATATATATATATAGTATGGTTTGCTTTATATATATGCACTTTATTAGTTGTACATGTTTATACATGTTTTAATTGTGAGTCCACACTCAAAATCAAAGTAGTTAACAGTAAGTCACGTTATAAGTGTAAAAATTACTATCGTTTATGGTTTTTGTTCTGATATAGTGATGAATATGTAAGATTAGGAAAAGATGATAGTGATTTTTTTCAAATGCATGTAAGTAATCACACTGATTAATCTATTAACATATTCACACATCCCAGCTCCATATTTCTCTCTTTGGGAGAAAATTGTATCGTTCTCTGGCGAGTGAGTTACAAGTTTACATGTATAACTAGTACTGAAACCTTTTTTTAAAACCATTGCAGATTAATTGACGCATAGCAATCACCACTGATGTCTCAGTGTTGGCGATCATTAGCCTGTATTAGAATTTAGGATGTAAAATGGCTCGCTAAGCTCTCAGTCTACTTTGAACTCATCTAGCGGAAATATGGCTATTGATTTCTCAACTGGACCTTTCTAAATTCCTTGATTTCTATGGCTTATTTGAGATTGCGTCAGTTTTTTGGTGACACCTACAAAATGCGCTGTAGTGTGCCGGGGCAAACGGTGAGGGTACATTTCAATTATAGAGTTTCCAACGATCATCTGTATTGTTCCGACTATTAGATATATTATCTGTAGGATTCCAACAATTAGATGTATTATATTTACCTTTTTATTTTCTATATCCTATTGAGCTCTCGGGTCATTCAAGTGTTTTAGCTTGATACTCCGTCTCCTTGATCACAACTTTTTTTTGCTGCAGGAACCCTTGAGGCAAAGTTGTAAATTAAAGTGTTAAAAAAAAACGTGCGACGTTGACCATTGCCCTACTGCGACATGCTAAGGAAACACGTTTTAATTTATTTAATTACATGGATTTTGCAGGTGCCCGTTTTAATGAGTTAATGAGGTCAGCTTTGACTGCGGGATTTCATTTACTGATGAACGTTTTTCCCCCAAGATGTTATAGAAAAAAGAATACCCCGGCGAGCGACAAATGTTGAATATTTATCTTCCCGAAATCGAGCAAATTAAATAGACAGGCGAGCTTCAGGGTTAACTGTAAGATATTACGATTTATATGTGATATAAAAAGTTTTAAACAGTTGTGAAGCGAGCGACCGCTTCTCTGAAAAAAGCCTTTTGTAGACATACAGAAAAAGCGAACATACTACATACATACATACATTTTCGCTTTTATATTTATAGATGATAGGTTATAAAAAAGGAAGCGCTGTAAAGAGATAGCTAAGAATTTGGGGGTATCAAAACCAAAGAAAAATATGCTGATAGAAAATTTAAATAGATACACTTCATAATTTATTATACCATACCTGTTCATACTGAACCACTTATCACAATATTCTGTGGTTCTATATTAAACAACCTTGTTAAACTTTGTGACATATTTCCATTCTATGGAGGTCAGGTGCGAACGAACACCCCATGATTTTATTATACCAGATTTCTTCAAACTGAAACAGAATTATCAAAGTATTCTTGCGCAGATAGATATGAAAAGTATTTATTAAAGTGTATCCTTATTTTCATTCCATGGAGGCCAGGCGCTAACGCAGACCCCACAATTTTATTATACCATCCTTACTTAAGTTAAAACATATTTATCAATGTATACTTTTGTACATCTTTATCAAAAACACTTGTAAACGTTTGTTTTTAATTTTTAAAATGTTTATTTCCATACCTTGTGGAAAAGGAGCGAACGCAAACCCCACAATTTTAAAGAACCACTGTTCTGCAAGATCAAACATGCCCACCCTGTGTCTCGATACTTCTTCTATCATTATATATTATCAGTTTTCTATAATAGTCAACCTTATAGGAGCCTATTCGTAACGAGACACCCCCACGCTACATTCAGCTTCATATATATATATATATATATATATATATATATATATATATATATATATATATATATATATATATATATATATATATATATATACTAACAGTTCCGCCCAGATTTACTCGTGCCCTATGTACTGTTCATAAGTTATGTGCATATGTATATAATTACAAAGTGGGAATATTAAAGTAATGCCTACGATAGACAAACAGTCATTTTATCTTTTATAGGTATATAAATACATTGATAGAGTGGATGCAATACTGATTTAAAAAGTATAAAACAGACTAATGCGTCACCACCAAGAAACGAAACAAAACGTTCAGCTCATGATGTATTTTGCCTCTGCTGTCAATGACTGGGGTATGAAAACATGTTTACTGCAAGGCTAAAAATTGAAACATAAACCAATAGTTACTACTTTATGGATTCGTAATGCCAGCGTTCGACCTTCACCTATCAAATTTCATTTTTTTATGTTCACACGTTTGCACCGATTTTTCCGGGCTGAAACCTAAATATAAAGTTTAGTATGGATTCAAATAACTGATGTATGTAGTTTCCTGTCTCTAGACCAAAAACTTTAGGAGAAGTGCGGAAGGCAAAAAGTGTTCACCAAAAATATATAAGTATACATAAATATATATATATAGAAGCAATTGTGTGTTTACTATAAACCTTTTACGCAAATATTAAAAAGTATAAATCATGTAGAATATCTGCATGAATATAGTTACAAGTTATAGTAAACTAAAGATGATTATCCCAAAAGAAGACCGAAGCAACTAATAGTGATTAATTAAAATAAATGTTGAAAAGATTATGTACATTAGCTAGATCTCCTGCTAGTGAATGCAATTCCACAACCCATATATGAGAACACTGTAGTTTCTTTTTACATAAATAGAGAAGAGGGTTTTTAATATAAATATCAATGCACACAAAAGAAAAACGAATTTCTTAGAGTATATATATGTATGTATATATATATATATATATATATATATATATATATATGTGTGTGTGTGTGTGTTTGTGTGTATAAAGTATATGGAAGTGTATATCTATATAGAAGTATACATAGAAGTTTATATAGAAGTATATATATATATATATATATATATATATATAAAGCATATATATACATATATATATATATATACAGGTATGTATATACACTCACATATATATATACATATAAGTATATATTTATATATATATATACATACATAACAAGCATATATATACAAACATATATATATATACAAGCATATATATATAACTATATGTATATATATGCTTGTATATATATTATATATATGTTTATAAGAATATATATAAGTATATATATACTTATATATACAAGTATATATATATTATATTTATAAGTGTATATATAAGTATATATATATCAATATATATAAGGATGTATAAATATATATACATATATATATATAACTACTTAATTTACTCACGTAAAATTAATATACGAAAGTATAGATTTATGCGTAAACTTCAAAAGTGCTCAATACGTAGGTAGAGCTTGTTAGTAAGTTATAAAATGTATACGGTGAGTAAGCTACCCTGATTATTCCTGCTTAAATGTTGTCTGAAGGTGAATTGCTTCCCACCACCCTGGAAATTCTAATCAGTTTAATCTGTATTTAAGAATTCGATGATCGTCGTCTCCCTCTCAGTACAGGCCACCAGGCTCCTGTGTGTCATAGCTAGGTTGCTGGTATCTGTATTAAATGGAGAAGTAATCAACCATCTTAGCAAAAATAACCTTCTTAGAGACACCTAATATGGTTTCCGTTCTGCTAGATCTACAGCAGATGTGCTACAGTTTTATTTTATAGGATTAGCGAATCTCTCGACGGACGCTACCTTTATAGGGCAATTGCCCTTGACACATCAAAATCATTTGGTAGGCTCTTACATAATAATTTATTCACAAGATGTTCAAGCTATGGTATAGCTCAATTATCAAATCAGTTCTGTCTGATAGGTTCAGTTAGTAGTGTAGTAGTCATGGTCAGAAATAAGAAACGTACAATATTAATGCTGGAATCCCTCAGGGTTCCATATTGGGTCCAACTCTCTTCCTGATTTACATGAATAATCTTCCAAATCACATTATTATATTATTCGTAGACATTGCTGCCGATGACATTACCATTTATGGTAGCACATCTAAGACCGGAAACGACCAACTTGAGCACGGGGTACAATGGAGGAAAGAATGGCTGGTTACTTTTAATGCATCAAAAACTAAGCTTCTTTCTTAACATCATTAACGCTCATATTCTTATCTGGCATCAATTGAGATGAATGGCTCTCGTCTTGGAGAGGTCTCATGTTTTGACAAGCTGCTGGCCTGGACCTTAATCCTGATCTGAAATGGAACATGTGCATCATATTTGTTGCCATAGCCTCTGGAAAGATGTGAGATCCTCCTATCGATCCGGTAGATATCTCACCACTGATGCAATCATCTATCTATATAACAGCTAAGTTCGTCAAAGCATGAAGTATGTAGTCACATCTGGGAAGGAACTGCTAAAAAGGGCATCCTACCTTGATAGAATTAAAAAATTGACTTCCTAGCCTCGTATAAGTCGTCCTTTTCTCTTCTCCGCCACCTATTTCTCTCAGAAGAGATTTAGCGAGTTTTTCTTTGCTTTATCCTTCTTTTCATGACAGGTGCTCGACTCAGCTTCAATCTATGGCCCTCCCTCGCCAAACTTTCATAGGAAAAATTCGTTTAGCTGAAAACGCCATCAATAATCCATCCCGTGCTCTTTATCTGTGCCTATACTTAAACGTAGATTCCATGAACAAAGCTTCTTTCTTAGAAGTGCACGCCTGTCGACCTATTTCCATTTTTCTGCTTTTCAGCTGACTACAGTATGGTTGTCATCAAGTCCAATCTAAACATGTTCTTTATCAGCCGCTCCTTTGAAGTTAACAAATTTACTGAATTTCTATTACTGACAATTATTATATTGTCCAATTGACTTCCGCACACTCTTTAAATCTAATCATCGAGTGACACCTGGGCCTTAATAAGTGGTGATGCCCATGTAAAGAAGAGAAAAAATAAGTATATATATATATATGTGCGTATATATATACATATATATATGTGTGTGTGTGTGCGTGTGTGTGTGTGTGGGTGTGTGGGTGTGCACTAACAGGGGTACCCCGCCTGGTCCGGGTGTATAGAGGTGGTGTAGTAAGTAACACCGGTGAAAAAGTTATCAAAGTATGTGGCTGTGGGGGAAAATAAAATCAACAGTTGGCAGGTCTTGTTGAGAACGGTGTTAAAATAAATAGTAGGCAGGCAGTCTCGAACCCATAACGCTAAAGAGAAAAAGAATGTATAAAAACATCTAACAGCTTAACTGATGCGTCCATCGCACTGGAATGAAGGGCACTCAATCAAAACGGGATGATGACTTGCAAAAATGTTTACGAAAAAAAGAACCCTCTTTGAAGAAAACTGTCCGGTTTAGGATGAAGGAATGAATGTTTTTGGCGAAATTTTCGATATTTGAAGAGACTGAATTTTAAACCGATACTGATTCTGTCACGTGCCGACGCGTCTGTCGAAACTTTCATGAGAATAAATAACAGTTTGACACGGACCCATATTTTTCCTTTAGATTATATTTTAAAATATTTGCTAAATTTTGGGTTTGATATATATTTTTTATATATTGAAATTTAATTACACGCTAAGGTTTTTTGTTTTGTCTTGAATATGATTTAAACATAGATTTGCATTTATTCGGAAATTTCCGTTTTTTCAGAAATATTTTGAAGACATTTTAAAAATTTATACGAACAAAATGGTCCATGCATATAATATAATACAGCGTGAATACAAATAAACGGGCCCCCACTATAATTAGGCCCGATTTCTTAGTGTTTTGTCTGAACGAAATTAAAAACAGTGTGTTCTTTCTCCCAGCTACAGCTGGGTCTTAGTGTACTCACGGTCGTTGATCCTTTCATGTCCTGAAAATAAGGGCAATCGGTTAATAAATAATGTAGATATCTCGTTTTTTGGGGGTCACCCTGTACATTTGATTTGAATTTAATAAAACATCATTTAATCAAATTCAATCAGTATCCTTTTTATATGAAGACAATTTACGTTAGACTGTACACATTTACTTTGTAAACTCATAATACAGTGTTAAAACAACTAAAAATAAACTAAAGGTGCATTTTTGTATCATTTTTACAAGATACTGATTATCATAAAGCTACAGAGTGGAACAATAGAATTTTCGCCTTATAAAAGGCAACACGATTTAATTCCCATTCACGGAAAATCGGTATTTTATGTGTGTGGACTATTATCTACTCGGTAGCGAGTTAGGTACACATCCCAAGAACGATAGGCCCATTCAGTCATTCTGAAAGAGACACAATGTTCAAGGAGAGACATCAAACATGCGATGCTGTGCAAGTTATGCTCTATACACAACCAACTTATTACAACAGGGGCATTACCAGCACCCGGAATATGCATCGCTCGATTGTCACTAACAACAGAGATGTTACTAGGGTGATAAAAACAAAATTTCTCGCCACGGTTATTGTGATTTTTTATGATTTTAATTGAGAGCAACACACATCTTCGAAATCAGCTGAAAAGTCAACATCAAGTGTACCTATACATGCTGAAGTGTGTGATGATTTGAGGGTGCACACAGGTTGCAGTTAGAAAACCTGAGCCGGAACAGCAAGACTGGGCACCAGCCATCAAGTCCGAGGGAGCTCAGCTTTGCATTAAAAGAAGTGCTACAAATTTGTGTCCTTTTCTGACTAGTCCCCCGTCCCTTCCGGCCATAACCTGTTAGGGTTCTTGTTTTGTCATATGGCGATAACCACAATAATCTCTCGCACCACTAAAGCAAAACTAATTGGTGACATTCGCCTAGTATTCGCCGAACTCCTGCTAGCGCTTGTGCAAAAAACATCCTCCAATAGCGAAGCTGTGATTGAGGCTCGAGAAAACTATATTAAATTGAGTGTATCTCTCCTACACTATGAAGTTACCTTAATGATTTTCCAATAAAAGTTTTTAAATCAAGATGTGTGTGATTTTTTAATGCACCTATTTTTACTTCATCCTGAACATCCATGCAATTACTCCTCGTTGTTTATAACAAAATTAAATATATCCGATCGTTTTTGCATATTACTGTCAACCGTACTCTTTACTACAATTTACGATTTCTGCTTGGATAAACAAATGAACCCTCAATATAACAGGTTTCCGATTAGAGCAAGTGAGCGCGACAGTATAGACAATAATAGATATGGAGATAGCTATAGAGAGATAGAGTAAAAGAGAAACAGAGAAATAGAGAGAACGAGAAATAAAAAATAAAGACAGAAAGGGAGAAAAGAATGAAGACAAACATAGTAAGAGATATAAAAGAATCAGAGAGAGATAGAGGGAGATAGATTGAGAAAGATAAGAAAAGAAAAAGAGAGAGGGGCGTTGTCAAACTCGTAGCCGTGCTAAAGTAAATCTAAACAAACCAACTATGTTTTTATTTTATTCAGATGAATACAATGCTTCGTTTAGTTATTTTAATGTTTAATACAGTTTATGCTTTCTGCATTGATATAAAAAAAAGTACCAAAATATTGGAGGTTTTCGAGAACAGCGAACGAGCGCGACATCATCGAAACTAATATACACGGACATAACGATGGAGAGATACAGAGACACATAGAGATACTCAGAAAGAGAGAAAGACAGCCATACAGAGACAGAGAGAGGGGCAGAACACATCGTAGCCGTCCTAAAATAAACCACAACTACAATAAACCAACATTTTATTTTCTTTTTAAAATGTTCTTATTATATAACTGTTCGTTGGAACACATGTTTTTTTCTGTGAACTTCAATCAACTTTCGACACACGCAACGAACCCTGTCAACATCAGTAGCCTTTTATTTCCACCGTTTGCAAGAAAAGTTCAATTTTTGCGACTGCCTTGCAATAATACATTTGTAAAGAATTGCAAAGTCATTACCATACGGCAGGCGCTATTTGCAAGGCCTATGACATTGTAAGTTCGCCGTGACTAAGTCGATTAAATCGATTCATCTTTACACCAATTGTCATCTTGGTGTTACATGTTCGAACTTACCTACTGTGGCTATATTGTGTGCGACTCGCACAGTTATTCGCCGAGTCTTTAATTTTTAAAGTGTTGCTTGAGTTCCTTTTCTTATTGCTCGGGCGCATAATAATCATCATTAAAGGCGTTGTTTTAGTTTTAAAACGCAAATATGTCACAAAAAATGTTTTGGGCTGGTTTCCCAATGTAATTTTTCTTATGCATACATATATGCATGTGAAAATTTTGTGAACAATGAGTCTTTCGAAATTATGAAATATATATATATATATATATATATATATATATATATATATATATATATATATATATATGTTTCTCTTGTTTGAAATTAAAATTTAAAAAAGTGTACATATAGTTTAAATTTAGGCTTATATAAAACTATCACTTTCAGAATTACCGTTTACATAGACAGGACTACAGTAATTTAATTAATTTTAAAAATATAATGTTCACAAGTATTTTGCAAAATATGATAGAGTATTGCCAAGGAAAATACCATACACTGAAAAATACCCTGTCCACCAGATTAGTTCGCATCAGCCGACCAATATTCAATCATTTTTAATGGTTTATTGCATTTGCGCAATCGATTCCTGACAATGATTATCAAAAGTTAATTTCAATTGTTTTTTTTACCATCACGGAAGTAGTTACAAAATAGGTTGTCTAATAATAAAGCCGTTCTTATCATAAGAAGGATTAATCTGTATATTCCGAAAGCCGTTTGACATAAGGAAGTAAGGAGTTGGCCAACAAACATACTTTATATTTTTACGTGGAGATGAGCATGATACACATATGCACAACGCCGGTTAACAGGTCCTATATATATATATATATATATATATATATATATATATATATATATATATATATATATATATATATATATATATATATATATATATGTGTGTGTGTGTGTATGTGTGTATATATACATATATATATATATCTGTATGTATATATACATATATATCTGTATGTATATATATATACATATATATATTTATATATATATATCTATATATATATATATACACACAGAGAGACAGAGAGAAAGAAAGAGATAAAAAGGTACACACCGAGATAGGTGCCCATCAACGTTTCTTCTTTAGTTCGAGATTTCCGCGAAACACAGACGAAACGTTGATGAACAAGTAACTCGGTTTGGTCCATTTTATTTCTCCATTTTGTTGGATACGATTTCCGATATTCTCATATATATATATATATATATATATATATATATATATATATATATATATATATATATATATATATATATATATTGACATTACATTTTTAACAACGTGACGTAGATACAAAGTGATAAGAAATTAAAAATTAAAAAAGAATTAGATGAATGTATAAAATGTAAAACAGTTTTACCAATTTGGGCCACATTTTGTTCGTTAATAACTATTTCAGTGGTTAAAGAACGATAAAATACTTAAAAAAAAAATATTTAAGATTCTTAGCGCAGCTGTGCGGCTTTTAGTTTTGGAAGAGATTTGGTTTTTAATATATATATATATATATATATATATATATATATATATGTATATATATATATGTATATATATATATATATATGTGTATATATATATATATACAAGTTAGAAAAGCATTTCATTCAAGGCATGAAATTTGTTAAAGAAACTGGTTGTACTATAGGCTTAAAAATAAAGGTACAAGATTCAATTTGAAATTTATTTATCTTCAAAGTGCCCTTTCATTAATTTTACAAAGTAAGGTATACAAATGTAATACCTTACTTTGGAAAATCTATAAAAGTGCACTTTGAAGATAAATAAATTTCAAATTGAATCTTGTACCTTTATTTTTAAAGCCTATAGTACGAAAATTTTGTCTAACAATTTGCATGCCTTGAAATGCTTTTCTAACTTATCGTATTTTTTTTAAGATTATATTTTATTTAATTTATTAATTTGGATTTTTAAAAATTAATGTGGTTTTGTGTGTATTTATAAAAACTCTCCTACTCTCTGTTTCAGTTTGTATGTCTGCTCACACCACAACTCAGTTTTGCAACCCCCCTCTTTGTATTATTACAGGTATAAATATTCTCTGTTCCAGTTTGTATTTAACCTCACACAGCAACTCTTTTTTTTCAGCTCCCTCTTTGTCATACATGTCTGAATAATGAGAAAATCTGAATTTGTTTTAAACTTTAAAATACATTTTTAGATTAACTTTTTAAAAACTTTTTTTCAGAATAGAAGGTCCTTACGATTTAATTAGCAACATATGTTAGATAGGTTTCATTAACAAATATTCAGGATATAACAAGAAAAATAGAGATGCAAATTTAAAAAAGGCCTATATATTTGGTTACGCTCAATAGTAGTCCTCGCCAGCGAAAATCTTTGTTATTGTTATTCTATTATTATTATTTAAGACATTTTCTGTCCTGCTCTTTCCCGCGAGGACTAATATAACGACTATAAACATATTTCTTAATATATAACACTATATAGGTTGTATTATTCTTAATGAGACTTTCTTATGTCCTTTTTCGCTTTCATATATTGCTAAGCAAAATATATACCGATGCTCAAAATGTATAAACATTTTACCTATTCCTTTACTTAAAAATTCAACAAAAGCTAGAAAATTAACCAATTTTAATGACATTTTCAGTATGTATCAAATAATGATCACGGAATATAATGAACATTATTATTTTTTTTTAGATCTGAGTGGATATATATTATTTCCTTTAAACAAAAAATAACTTCACAAAAGCTATTGTTTTCAGTAGTAAATAAAAACGTAAGAATTTATTTTTACTTTTTTATATAAAATAAAGCATCGTAATTGCTAACAATAAAATAAAATACGTATAAAATAATGTTTACAAGTGCATTACGAAAAACGCCCGTAAAGTTTGTATTAATGAATTCGATATCACTCGAAGCAAAATTAATTTCTCGAACTACCGATATATTATTGAATTAAGCATTCAAACAAAAATTATAATAGAAAAAAATATATCTAGTTTTTTTTTTTAATTACAGATTTCGCATAAATTTTATATGCAAGATTTTACTAATTTACTTGCTCGCAAGAATTTTTGACTTTCGGCGTAACATAATTTGTATATAATCTCGAACAAGTTTAAGAAAAATGATTTAAAATAGGAGCATAAACATAATTAAATTTTAAAAATGATAAATATTGATACAAACGTTCAGAATAAGAATGTATGGATGCACACCTGCGAAAGAAAATAAATCTGACAGCCCTACCTAGTTTTACTATCATGACTTCATGTTGAAACCGCGTATCAATTGGTTTAAATGTTGGGAATCCCTATAATCGTGTTTAGAAAATTTGAATTTGTTGCGTTTTAGGCGAACTGTAAATTACCTGCTATTTGAGAGCTAATTAAGTTATTTTTGGAAAAACAAGTGTTTTCTTTTTTATTTATTTCAATATCCCAGAACTTTACTTAACTAATATTCTTGTAAATAGACCCAGAAAACTAATATTTATCTTTTAAAGGTATTTTACTATTAAATAATTTAACTTCCACATTTTGTTGAATTACTTAGCTCGCCGTGAAAACTTTTTTTTTCACGTGTACAAATATTGTGTTTCCTTTAGGAAATTAGCGTTAGTCTCTAATTTTTAAATACAATCTAAATGTAGTCGGGAACATACAAAAAATATGATAAATCGGCTTTAAAATCTATGTGCTAGCCCATTTTTTCCCGTACTATACAGACATGTTCAACTTTTAACAATATATTACCTACCATAATTAATAATTCTACAATGAAATGAGTCGTGAAAAAGGTTAAAAACTTATGAACCAAGTTCACCTCTAATATGTTGCTTGATTTATGATCTTCAGACGCCTATAGAGACAATCCAAATGGTTTCTCTCTCTATTGTATGTATTTTTTGTCTAATAAGTTATATACTTATACACTTAGGATCGAAAAGAAACAATATATATATATGTATATATATATATATACGCTTGCCACACACACATATATATATATATATATATATATATATATATAAGCTTGCCATATATAATATATATATATACATATGTGTATATATATATAAGCTTGCCATATACATATATTTATAAATATAAATATGTATATATACATATATATATATATACATATATATATATATATATATACATATATATATATATATAAGCTTATCCTTGCTTGACAGAGTTCAGAATAAACCTAATCGCCTTGTTTGGGATCCCTGTGTAATCTTCCACGCTACCGTTTTTCGGTATAAGTGAACGCAGCCCCGCTTTTGCTATATCCTAATTTCCATGTTAATTTATCATCTAAACTGCTATTGATAATCTCCATCCGTCTTGATTTGTTCAGAAAATCAAATGTTATTATGAAAATAGTATTAAAAATTTCTAAAAATCTGTAAGGAACGGAGGGACGTTTTTTTCTTGAATGAAGTCTTTTCTCCATAGGAAAAAAATCTGTTACGCTTTAATGTTAACATTGTTAATCACGCATGGTTATCTCGACAATCGTACCTACATAATTATAAGGCCGTTCCAATAATCTCACGTTACAATGTTTATGTTTATATCAATCAGAATAACTTTGTCAAGCGTAGCTTTAAGTAAAAGGCTGTTTCAATAATATCACGCTGTAATATCAATGTTGTTTAGCAGAAAATATTTTAGTTGAGCGTCGCTTACATATATTGAATGGCCTTTGTCTATTGTACAATATTTAACGTTTTAATGCTGAGGTTGTAGGACAAGCATGGCTTACATAATATAAAGTTATTAAACTATTTTAATGCGAACGTCGTTGATCAAGCATAATAACCCAGTAAAACATGCCTTCATAACACAGACTGTTCCACAATCGCCACCTTGTAATTTTTCCTTGAATATAAAGCAAAATAAACTAATTTTTCATGGCCCACAGAAGTAGAAGGCAGATCTAAGATTGTCACATTGCAATGTTAACAGGCATAATAACTTAGTCAACCATAATAACTTAGTCAAGCGTTTCCTATATAAGTAGATGGTTTTCCCACTTTTATCTCGTTGTAATTTAAACAGTGTTAGACAGGAATAATAACTTAGTCAAGCGTGGCCTACATGAGTAGAAGCCCATTTAACTAGTGTAATGCTTTAATGTAAACGTTGTTGATCAAGCAAAATAACTTTAATGAGAGTGGTCTGTATCAGTAGAAGACCATTTTACTAATGTAACGTCGTTATGATCTTACTCACTTACTTTTTCGATTGGCCTATGTAAGTAGAAGGTCGCATGAATAATATAACGTTAGAATGGTAAAGTTGTTGATCAAGCAAAATAACTTAGTTAAGCGTGACATAGAATTATCACGGTGTTGATCAATATACAAAGTTATATTTAATCGCTAGATAAACATGAAACATAGGATTTTTTTTCTAATGAAAGTGTTTTTTTTATGACAGAATGAAATTTGACACGCGGCGTAACTTTATGCGTGCTGGCGTTCCAAAAAAAGATTATCCATAATAAATTAATTAAATTATACTCATGCAGAGTTAGTGAAGCGTTTTTAATTAAAAAAAAAACAGGAAGCAATGTCCGTAATAACATTCTCATAAAAAACTAACTACTATATCGTTGTATGTCTTATGAAAATATAATATAAATATGATTTTTATGAGTGTATGCTACTGTAATTTAAGTAAAGAGTAAACGAAAAGAAACACGTAAATAGTAAAGAGGAATCTCAAATTTATTATTTGTCAGATAACACGACGAATAATTCATAAGTTTTTTTTTTCGAACGAAGCACTAGAATGAATTATAAAGAATCTGCTGAATAAAAAAGCAGGAGTAATGTCACGTGCATTTATGAAAACATGCACCCCATCTAATTACATGCATTAGCGTGACGGATCTTTATGCTGATGAAACGCGAGACATTCTGGTTGTATTTTATAACCATAAATTTATTAATGGATATAACAAGTTAGTTCAATAATTGTACAAAGTAAATAATTAATTGATTTTTATTACACGAAAACAAAAGCATTCACAGAGTGCTATTCTAATTTCTTTTTGTTTAAGAGATACACGTCTCCTTTCAAACATCATATAATTACGCATTAACTAAATAATTAAAAAAAATGATATCCAAGGTTCAAAAAGTATCCAACACATAAAAAATTGTATTAGTATTTAGTAATATGACCTTTTCTCGCCATAACATCTTACAAACCTATTAGGAATCTTCCTTACAAGATTGTTACATGGGTAAATTGGAATTTTTACCACACTCTTCATCGCAGATTCGTTTACGTTCTGTCAGATTCCTCGGACGTCTCTTTTGTATCATCAACTTCGACTCTTACCACAAATGTTCCATGCGGTTTTTGCCAGGTGATTGACTTCCGGATTCCAATCTATCTGTTTCCTTCTTCCGAAACTATGCATTAGTTGCAATAGCAGTGTGACTGGGGTCGTTGCCTTACTGAAATATCCAACTATTAGTAACTTCAGAATCATCTGCAGACTTCACGTGATAACCTACTATTATAGCCTGATACATTTAAAGATTCATTTTTCCTATTCTATGGTCTGCAGTCTTCCAGAGATGGATGAATAGAAACAACCCAACATCTTTCTATTTACACATACACCTTTTCTGTAGGAATAGTATTCTTTGAAGAAAACGCTGAGTTCTTCTATCTCAAGACAGGACTTACTCGTTTTTGACCAAATTACTTAATTTTCGTTTCGTCTGACAAGAATACTTTATCCCAAAAATTTGAAAGTTTCTGCGAATATTGCTTGAAAAATTGCAGAGGATTCTTCACATAATCGGATAAAACGAAGAGCTTTTCTTAATATCTGTAATTCGAATATATTCTTTCGAAGCACTGTCCTTAAAGTAGTCTTGCATACACGTGCCTCAAATGCTTGTAATATTTTAAAGTTGTGTAGTGGAACCATCTTCACTTGCCCGACCAAAAGCCGAGGAATTCTTTTAGAATTTTGGAAGGGCACCCTGAATGTTGCCAATTTAAAGTGTACTGGTATGACTTCCATATATATTTTGTGTTATCGATGGTCAAAATGAAGATATGAAGCAATGTTGAACGATTTCTCTATCCTGATCATATGAAGCAGACCAGTGGGTTATTTTTTTTATTTTCGAGCAATTCACAAGTCTGAGACATTCTATTAACAAATTGATCCAAATAAATTATACGTGGTCGAGATTTAGCTGAGATAACGTAACTCTCTACACCATTATTTGACATATGTTTGGTTAATTACTCCTATTTTTTGTGTTAGA